>NW_008692874.1:86162-145385 GCF_000695815.1 Acanthisitta chloris | reverse complement strand
GCTGCTTTTTGCATTTGGAATGTCAATTTGAATTTGAAGAAAGGGGACTGGATCTAGTTCTTGACCTATACTTGCAGTGCTTCATTCTCTGTGGTGACTCTGATGGATGCAAACACACTGGAACTGGCATTAAATCATGGCTAACTGTGTAGCTGCATCATCATAGAGCTAACTGCTTGAATATTTAGCTGCCTTGTCAAGCAGGCTCTGCTGCATGTGCTGAGCTCTGTGCTTTCTTGCCTCCACTGCTAGCACTGAGCTTAAAGTCCCTGTGTGCCTGTGGCCACACAAACCATTTTCCCTGCTATGATGGCATCTGCAATCACAGGTAGGGACTATTAACACCATTGTTCGGGTCAAGATGACCCCCGGGGGTACTGCTGCTGAGGGAGCTTGTCAAGCAGGCTCTGCTGCATGTGCTGAGCTCTGTGCTTTCTTGCCTCCACTGCTAGCACTGAGCTTAAAGTCCCTGTGTGCCTGTGGCCACACAAACCATTTTCCCTGCTATGATGGCATCTGCAATCACAGGTAGGGACTATTAACACCATTGTTCGGGTCAAGATGACCCCCGGGGGTACTGCTGCTGAGGGAGTTTACCCTACCCTTCCCGTGGCTGTGACTTCCCTGCCCCTGTACTGTAATTCATTTTTGCTAGATAAGTTTCAGCCTGGATTAGTTTCTCTGGTCTGTCTCACCACAGAGCTGAGCAAATGCTTGTGCCAGCAACAAGGCAGAGCAGAGGTGGGGATGAAGAGGGGAGAAAAAAAAGGATGTCTTTGAGAGCCAGGGCTGGGCAAGAGCAACTGTGAATTTTTGGCCTCTTGCTCTCACTTGCTTCTCCTTGTTTGATGAAGAGATATTGCTGTTGTGTCTCCTTGTTTGCTTTGAATTTCCTTCCTTGGCCTGATTATAGAAATGGATGAATGGTGCTAGGTATTATACTTAAAGGCCAGCTTATCTCTGAATGAGTCTGCTTTTAGTCACTGCATTTTGCTTCCACAGCTTTATGTACCATCAGCTTTTTGCACCATCAGCAAGTTTGCAGATGACACAAAGCTGGGGGGAGTGTCAGTCCCCCAAGGAAGGCAGGAGGGCTCTGCAGGCAATCAGCAGGAGGACAAGAGGGCACAGACTCAAGCACTACCAGGGGAGGTTTAGGTTGGATATTAGGAAGAGATTTTTTACAGAGAGAGTGATCAGGCACTGGAATGTGCTGCCCAGGGAGGTGGTGGATTCACCATCCCTGGAGGTTTTCAAGATGAGACTGGATGTGGCACTTAGTGTAACGATGATAGGGTTGGACTTGATGATCTTTGAGATCTCTTCCAACCCGGCTGATTCTATGATTCTATGTAGTTCACTGTTGAATGGTTTTCCCAGTGTGCCCAGCAAGTTTGGCTGAGCACATTTCCAGTAGTTCCCTTACGTACCTGCCACCCATCACTGCCACATACCCCCCTGTTGCCCCAGCTGAACCCCAGTGTTCAGCCTCTAGCCAGGGCTTGGTGCTGAGCTGCACAGGAGCCAAATCATGTCTTGGTTGGTGATCTGTGAGTCTCTGAGCATCCCTGCTTTGCATTTATTTCTCAGCAGTGCCATTGCCTTTAAATACATGCACTACCACATGTTCTTGCCTTTGGAAGGCAGGCAGGAGCTCACAGCACACTGCTGCACAGGTCTGGGTGATGGAGTGCTTTGTATGGGGACTCCCAAGAGAGCTCCTTTCCTGTTTTCTCCACTGCAGCACAAACTGAGGATGGGTTTTATTTTTCTGAGCACATCAGGTCTTCTAGCACAGCATGATGTTCTGCATACTGTCAACTACTTTGGGCTGCTTGTCAAGGAGGGGTGTGGTGCAAGCTGAAACACTGCTCTAATTTTTATGTTATCATTCCTGTTGCAAATGTCATTATTTAATTAGGCTCTGCCTTACTTAGAGAGGAAATATTTTGAAGGGAAGGCACAGTGTTCCTGCATTTCGATGCCTTTATAACATCTGGGCTAGCTGAGCACAACATGCAATAAAAAAGCAGAATTAGTGGCTTGGGTCCAAAGAAAGAAATGGCTTCAGCAACTTCAGACGGGCTCCATATTTGGCCATGGTGTGTTGTTCCTCTCACTGCAGCCGTGGCCATAAAAGGGTGGCTGACCAGTTGATTTCCAAGAAAAAGTGTGACCACCTTTCCTACAACATATGGACTAATCCCTTCAGGATCCTTATGAAAACAAGTTTAGAGTTTTTAAATCACTGAGTATATGAGTGGTGAGTAAGTGATTGTTTGCAGCACTGCACAGATAACTGCTGGTTTTCCACTTTTCTTTTTTCTTTTTTTCTTTTTTTTTTTTTTTTAATAATGGGGCTTTTGGCAGTATCAAGGAAAAGAGATTTAGTTCCCTGTTATCCTTAAAAAATAAGTCATACTCCACTCCTTCTTTTTTTTTCCCAGAGGAAAGTCCCAACAACTTATCAGGTTGCTGGAGTGTTGTAGAAAGGGTTGTCAAATAAATCCCCACATTTTCCCTCCATTGCTAGTTCATGCACTAACTACTTTCATTTTTTGCCTGGTGGCCTTTTGTATCTATCAGCACCTTCCTTCTCCAGTGCCCAAAATTCCTCAAGACTTGCTTTGGTATTGCAGATAGGAAAACCCAGAATGCTTTGCTATGTTGGCTTTGCAGTATGGTTTTATTTATTTTACCTTTCAAAAGGTGATTCTAAAGTCACTAGTATTTAAATAATAGTGTCTATAGCTGCTGGCTGTTGCTTTTTTATTGCCAAAGTATTTTTCTTGTACTAAAAGGGCCTGTGCTTGTTGGTAACAAGTATACAAAGTGCTCTGACATGCAGAGTACCTCCTGAAGGGAGGACTAGGCTGTTTATATTGCACTGTATTAAAATGATTTTTCTTGTAAGTTATTGCAGGGGGTAGAAGTTATAATAACCAGAGGCCTGTTGTTGCAAAGTTTTATGTGAGTAATATCTCATATTTACGTAAATAAGATTTAATAATGATGCTCAGATTTGGCTGAATCCCACCACGCTTGCTCAGGTTGTGTGGGATGTTCACCTGGAGGACAGCTGGTTGCTTTCAGTGGAACTGTTGCATTTGCTACCTTTGCCAAGACTGGTTACTCAAATAGGTCTTGTGGGACTTGAACCTGGTGTTGATCTGACCTGACTTGTAACACTTCCCTGCAGAGCCCAGATGAACAAAGAGGTCACCCTGGGCTCCATCAGTAGACTCTCCCACACACCACCACTGTGACAGAGACAGTCTCTGTTGGAATCCTCTGAAATACCTCCAATAGGTTGTTAAAATTGAATTGTTTGAATCTGTCCCTCATTTCCAAGAATCCAGTGAATAATTGTATGCAGCTGATCTTTGAGAAATTTGCTTGTATGGGCAGAGAAAGAATTTTTAAGGCTTGCAAGATGTTACTTGTTCACAGACACCTATATAAAAACATCATACATTTTTAGTCCTTTAACTCTGCTTTTCTCCTAAATGGTAAAGTAGTAGCCAGCTATATTTTCTGGAATGTTTATCTGTATCTGTGTATGATAGCCTTTTGCTGAATTTCATCATACCTTCATAGAGGAGGGGGATTCCTTTCAAACATGCCTCTGCTTGAAGATAGAGTCATCACATGAAGAAATTCTCCACCATTAATAACAATTATTGTTATGGAAATAAAAATATGAAAGCCCACTTGACTTCTTTTTTTTGCTATGTAGCCAAACAGTAAGTGTAAGTAGACATTTAAGGGAGTCTAGAAGGCTGGTATAACAACTCACACCCTCTCATATGTTTGTACTTTTGCAGATTTTCCAAATTTCATTGTCCATTCTGGAGCATTGTGTAAGGGTAGACTTAAGGTTGTTATTTTGTTTACCTTTGGCTTTCTTTTCGCCTGTGTTGTAACCCAACCCCACTTAAGGACTTAATTTGATCTCTTATCTCTTCCCAGGTTAGTTGTAAACCTTTTAGAGAGTTCTGAAAGAATGCACCCACCTCCACAGTAGTCAGAGCAGGTACAGAGAAGGACATCTGCTGCTCTGCAGAGTCATGCATCCCCAGGGTTCACAGCATGCAACACTTAGGAAGCTTGCAGGGGGTCTTCTAGCTTGCAAATGCTCACCAAAAGGAAAAGCAAAAGGCATTGCTTGGCAAGAGGGTGAGAATAGGTGACAGCTGTTCTTCCAGTGCATGGTACAGCCAAAGGCTGGAGAGCACTGTAGAACAACAGGGTACACCATGGTGGGTTGTGTTCTACTGGCTGTGAAGGAAGAAGAGAGTCATTCAAAAGCGAAACAAGCAAGAGTGTTCAAAGTCACAGCAAGAGGAGGGAATGGAAACTGGGGGCAGGATGAGCAGACATTTAAGCTACTGAACTGTACCCCACAGACAGGCTGCATTTTTTCCGGCTGAAAAACTGAAGAGCTGCATTGCGAAAGCCTGTGGTTTTCCTCCCCCACTGCTCATCCCCTTATCAGCAGTGATGTGCACATTTGAGAACTACATTAGTCTGGAAAGCTGTAACTCTGGCATCTCTGGCACACATGTGCTCATGTGCCAGTGAGAACCTTCTACTCTGGTGCATAGTGATTGGAGTAATTTTCCAATGCCCTTGGTAAATGCAGGCTGGAGAAGATCACAGAAAGGACATCATAAGCTCTGACTGAGACTTTACTTTTTTTCCCCGTATGTAAGGAAAGACTTCTCCCCTCCCTCCTTCCTGTGTTTCCAGCTCCTCCTCCCCTTCTCTAGCATCACCCTTTGCCAATGTCTAACACTCTTGGAGGATATAGATGTCAATGTAATGACTTGGTTTTGTTTGTCCTGGCAGCCAATAAAGAATGCCACACTTGGTGGCACGTATTTCAGAGGCAAGTAATAATCTTCAGTGTCTCGTGTTTTCAAGCAGAGTAGCTATGAAATGCAATGACAGCCTTTGTCCAATGCAATGCTCATGCTGATGCACCCAGGATAGTTTCCCAGCATCTGTGCCTGGGTGCATGCAACAGCCATGCCCAAACTGGACACGAGCAGAGCGTGCACTGTTCTTTCCCATTCCCTGCTGTGCCAAGGAGCATGCAGCCTGGATGGAGCTGCATGTCATTCTAGCAGATCTCTTACACATCCCTTGAGACTTGCTGGCACATGCCCTGCCAAGTAAACTCACTACAACCACTATGGCACATAGAGAAGGTGATAGAGAGTGAGTTTTTAACAGTATACCCAAGGGAAAGTGCTCAAGTATCAGCTTCATGCTGGGGTGCAGAGACGAAGGTGAAAGGAGGAACAAGGGATGCTCCCATGAGTGGCTGTTTATATCCTACAGACTGCAGATCTGGGAGTGGTGTGCACCAGCTCAAGTGAGTAAGTAGTCTGGCTGTCAGATGAAGAGTTGGGTGCGATGCCAGCACACCAGTTATAACTGATGAAGGTAGGAACTGAGCATTCAGAATGAGGTAGGGCAAAATCCCATAGCTAAAAATGCTGTGCAACAGAGCAGCGTAAATTATAATTACTAGCAAGAGCCCTGCAGGTAAAGGATGTGGGCACAGGAAAAATGCTGCAGCAGCTAAAAAACACCATAAGGAACAATGACTTTGAAGCTGTGGTTTCCACAAAGATTCAGTAAGCCATGCAGAATGAATGCTGGGCATGACCAACCACCTGAATCTCAGGTATGATTAGTGAGGAAGATGAGTGAGGATTTGGAGAGGGACATATGTACTGTGCTGACCTTATCTGCTGAGAGCATCTCTTAAATGAAATGGGTGGGAAAGACTTGCAAATTACTTTTTTCAGGGGAAAAGTTGCAGAAAAAGAATCATCCTCCCCATAACAGTTTTTTTTTCTTGTGAGGTCTGAACTCTTAGAGTTTATGGAACCAGTAATGTGAAACCACTGTCGCATAAAGGCTTTTGAGTGTTAAGATATTAATTCCTTCTAAGACAATACTGAACACATAGGCCAGGCTATCTCTCAAAAGCTTGTGGACAGTTTCTGTGCATGTCTGTATTGTTATTTTCTGGCATGAATAGTTCTGCACGTGTAACCATATACAAATTTAGTATGATTAACTATTCAGACACCACCACCAAATGCTGATAGCCTTAAAAAAAAAAAAAAAGCACGAGGTCCTTGCTCTACAGATTTTCTGCACAGAAAAGAGGAGGAGGGAGAAAATATGAAGGCCAGGTCTGATAATGTAGTCTATAAATTTAGTGTGGGAAGGCTCCATCCTCCTTTTTAATATATTCTGAACTTTTGTGTTTTCCAGCTTGTCAAAAGAAAAATGGGATAAATGTTTATCTTCTCCAAATGATCTCTGGCTAGGCTTATCTTGACTATAGATTGAAAATCAAAATATAAATCATGAGCCTTTCTTATGCAAATACCCATTGTTAACATTTGTCAGACACAGAAAGAAAACATTCAAAGTCCTCTCTCATCTTTATGGAGGATGAAAACAAATCACACAAGTAAGTAATGCTGAAAGTGCTAATATTCTTTGAAGCCTTTGAGCAGCATTAAAATCCCAAGAAACCTGAAGGTGAATTGTCTATAAAAATAAATAACAAACCTGTTTGGCATACTAATGACCCAAAGTCACCATTTTTTAGGAATCTTCATACACTGAAAGGGTTGTCAAGCATTGGAACAAGCTGATCAGGGAAGTGGTGGAGTCACCATCTCTGAAGATATATGGAAGATCTGTAGATGTGACATTTAGGGACATGGTTTAGTGGTGGACTCAGCAGTTCTGGGTTAACAGTTTGACTGAATGATCTTAAAGGTCTTTTCTAGGCTAAACAATTCTATGATTCTAGAAGTACCCCAGCACAATGGTAACTGGAATCGTGAGACTTCATGTTTCTGTTGTAAAGCATGATGTTCATCAAGAGAAAAAAAAAAAGCAGAAAATGGGAAAGTTTACATTGGCTACATCAGGAGGAAGTTGGAAAAAAAGCTAAATTTGCTAATTGAGAAAATATTTCAGGCTATTCTCTACCCCTGGAGAGCTCTAAGTTTCTTTTTTGACAGCTGTCACTTCGTAAATATGAGGTATTTGGAATTCTCAAGTTATTACTGTCACCAGCTTGGAGAGGCTTTTGTTACTGGTGTACTTGTCTGAGAAGGGTTAGTGAACCCATGAGGGCTTGTGGAATTTTATTTTTTTTCAGATTTGGAGGATATTTTTCTCAATCACGGCTTCATAAGTGTGGTTGAATAGTATCATCACAATCTCTGTGACCATGGTGGGAGGGGATAGTATCTAGGAAAACCAAACTAAACTGTCTTTACAAACTTGGCAGTCTTGACCATTTCTACTATTACATTGAAAAGTGTATCCCTGGGCTCTTGAATACCTCATTTTTCTCATGCCTTCTCCGTCAATCATGAAATGCACATAACAGAAAAATATATAGAGAAGCCTCCCAGCCACAGCAGGCAGTTTGAAATGAGAACTGAGGCTGTGTCTGCAGGAGAAATGGGAGCTTGGGTCTTCACTCTTCCTTTATTCAGCAGTAGCAGGTCTGGTGTCCTTCAATAGCAGAGGCATCACAGAGTTGCTCCTGGGTGATTGTATCTGTGGTCACAGGAAATCTCATGGACCCATTGTAGAAATGGAACTAGAGAGTTTTCAGAGTACCAAGGATCTGGCTGGAACTAAATGGCTTTAGTTAATCTGATAGTTTGGTTAAGTGGTAGTTAAACATCTCTAGCTGTGGCTGATCCTCAGGACTTTTTTCTGAGACCTTTGAGTGATTAGTGTCTATGCTGAGCTTAAGTGGCACAGGGTGATATAGCTAAGAGGAAGCCAGCTCAGGTTTTCAGGCTTTTGGCCAGGCTTCAGCAGCCTAGTGTGAGGAGAGACTTGCCTTGTGCTGGGGTCCTGTCCTGTACATGGTCCAAGCACTTCCCATGGCCCTTGATGCTGTAGCCTTCAAGTATGTCACTGCTGTTAAGATCCCCCAGAGATGGGGAGGGGCATGTATGCAGCAGCAATAAATGTTTTGTTCTGATCTACGCAGGAAACTTAGGATGGGACAGATTTAGTCTAATATCTCTCTCCATCAAAACTGTGCTGTACATGTAGATAGATGTCTATTATACATCTTTGTGTGCTTTTACCATTCCCACTGTGAACTAATGCTTATCACGTTTGTGCTGTGAACTCTTGTTTCGCACTGTAAAATCCATTCTTTTCCCCAGTTTTCTGTTTTGTATCAGCAGCAACTTGATCATTATATATTTGTGCATGACTGGTACCGTAGGTCCTGTATAAGTAGCTACCCTGCATCATATTGCAGTGGAAGCTAACAAAAAAATCCCAGTCAAGAACAGAAAAAGTCTAAGTAGGTGTCTGTAATATGGAATAAGTCTTTCCTGCATCTTTTTTCAGTGCTTTTCTCTTATCTTCTCAAGTGAAATCCAGATCCCTTTGGACAGTCAAAAGTTTTAATCTCTTCTTCCTCTACATGCTTTTTTTCACTTTTTATCCTTAAGAAAAAGAACTGTAGCCTGCAAATGAGACCTCCGTTTTCCATTCTATGCTTCCATATTGGCGAGAAGAAATGAAGGATAAGCATACTGAGGCTGTGTCTGTGTTCTGATCCATCATTGCAGAGAATGCAGGGATGCAGTTGCACAGGAATGTTGCAGTTCAGTTACTGACAGTTGTGGCTTAAGGGTGTGCAGGGTACAGTGCCTCCCATCTCCAGCGTACGCGTTGTAAAGATACTGTGCAATCACTGCCAAACTTTTCCTACATGGAACGTAACCCCCAAGCAGTATTAGAGCCTTTCCTGTGTTGTTGCTGATTTTCAAGCTGAGACAACCCAGAAGGGCTCAGCAGCTTTTGAGCACTGCCAGCCTCTTGGTGGGTCCCATCGTGGGTCAGGAGGGACATTTAAGCATACATTGGGGTGAGGATGCTCTTTGTTTCAGTGCTTATTTGACATGAGGTCAGCAATGCTGAACAAGTCCCCAGCGTGGCTAAGGGGAAAGTCCAAGTTCAGCTGCCTTTGCTGTGGGGCTGATGTCAGAAGGATTTATCCAGCTCTGGGGACTTTTGTTTGAAGAGACTGACTGTTTTTCCAGAGACAATGGCTGTGCTGGGGCCGGGACCGGGAGCAGTGGGAGACAGGCACACGGCTGCTGAATGGGCCCAGCCGCTGTGCAGATGGAGGGATCAGCCAGCAAAACAAAAGTAAAGCTGCTGCTAGCACATTGCTGAAAGGAGAGGGGCAGGACAACGCGCCTGGGCCGGCGTGGGAGCTGCCTGTGTGGGTGCCGTGGAGTCAGTGGGGCTTAGCAGCAACTTGGGTCCCCTGAGAGGAAGAATGCAGCCCTCATTTTAAAGGGATAGAATGAAAGCAGGATTGCCTGCTGTCTCTCAGCCTCAAAAGTGTCAAATCCCAATGGAGACTGGTGTTGCCCTCATACCTGCCCAGCTGCTTCTGTACGTTTAGTGATGGGCTGAGCAGGTTTCCTCAGGATAACAGGGTTCCAGTGAAATTGCTACGATCTCTCCTTCACCATTTGCACAGAAACAAATTATGTGCCTCTGTGGTCATGCTTTGACTTCCAAGGAATTTGTGATTTGGTTCCCAAAGGATAAAATCATATTTGTGAATGACCAGGGTGAGTTGGAGAAGGCATCTTTACAGGTTTGGTTTCTAGCAGTCCAAGTGACTGGCCATGGCCAATACAAGCCAAGCACTGAGTGCATATGTGGAGCAAATTTGTGCCTCTTGTGGGCAAACCACACAGATCTGGGACAGAAGTGTATGAGCAAGATGCCAGGGCAAGGCCCTGACACAGCTGCTTGCTTGGAGGAGCAAGGTAGCAAACTGTGAGGTACTATGTAGGGGTGACATATTGTCCAGCCAGCATAGCCAATCATAAACATGCATTTCCATAGAATTGTAGAATGGTTTGGGTTGAAAGGGACCTGAAAGATCATGTAGTTCCAATCTCTCTGCTATGAGCAGGGTCACGTTTCATGGGCAGGGACACCTTCCACTTAACCAGATTGCCTGAAACCCCATTCAATGTGGCCTTGGTTAGATTGGGTTTTTTCCTTTTGGAACAAAATCCTTCTTTTTGAGGACACAAAAATAACTTCTTTGCCCTGGTGATGGAGTATGTTCTGCATGTCACAAGGGTTTTCACTGTCAGTGAAAGTGTTGGCCATACCTAGCCAGGTGATGACTTTAAGGGGAATAACAATGTAGGCAGACATCTGAGGTGCTTTGAAGACTTTCTAGGAGTTCTCTTCTTTAAAACTTATGGGGCTTCTAGTTTTTGTCCTAAATTAATTTTGACCAGATTATAGCCATTTGTTCTTGAACCAACTTCAATAGCCTGCCTCTGTTTTTGGCTTTTATCTCCATGATGAATTTAGAGAAGGCAGCAATATAATCCCTCAGCCTTCATTTTGGAAGGCTAAAGCTGAAGACTTCTAGCTTCCTCTTGTGAAACAGGTTCACAAGTCCCCAGTTCCTAGTAGTTTTTCTGTTCTAGACTTAGCTTAAGAGTGTTCTTGGAAATCTTACCCTATAAGTACTGTGGGATTTTATAGTGCTACATCACTCTATGTTTTGTCACTTCTACTAGGCTAACATAAATGTATATATGAATATGTATAGTGCATGCAGACATGTATATTGCAGATGTGATGTCTAGAAAGTGTTATACATATCATACTTTTGTACAGGTAAGTCTTTACCTATGTTATCTGCAATGACTTGATTTATTTTCTACTCCTTACTATATCAAAGAACACAAGTAACTTTGTAATTTTGGAGAGGCCCAAATCAAAATTACATATCACAGTTCATATAGAAAAGGCAGCAAATACAGGCTTGGAAATCCCACTGATCTCTGGTTTTCATCTCAGAGAGAAATACTTGTGGAAGCAATTTTACTTCATCAGAGAAGCAAGTGAAAGAAAGTATTTCCAGGGAAGTTGGTATTTGAGAGATACAAGGTTTCAGAAGAATTAAAAAAGGTTACTGTTTTAAAGCAGCTGATGCTGGTAAGCGGGAAAACAGACTCTTTTCCCATCTAGTCTGTTTAATTTTGATCGCTAAGAGTATTGCCAGCTGGAATGATAGGGCATTTGGGAGTGGGTTTTTTTTTTTAAAGTAGTGTTGAAAAATGAAAGCACATAGAATAGAAATACGATCATGGGCAAAGTGTAGTAGCTGCTGGAAATGCTTCTTCTTTGCACCTTGTCCTGTGAGGTGAGCTCTTCCTAGCTGATCCATGGTGCCTCAGAACTACTGCCACGCTGCCCAGTAGGGGAATCCTTTCGTTTTGGTTTCCATGGGCATTAGGCATGCTTTTTCTTAATAGTGCCTCCATTTAGAAGCTCAGCAAGCTCTAAAGGCCATTTTCTTCCAAAGTTGATTGCCAGGGTCACCTAATGTTATTTAGTGTGTAAAAATGCTGCATTTTCTCTCTTTTTGCAATGCAATGGTTTAACTGGTGACAAGGATGCTGAACCCAGCCTGTGTCACATTTCAGTTTCCCAGAGAGATACTGGAAATGCCTGTGCTAGGAGAATCAGATGCTGCTGTGTACCTGCATTCAAGAGCTGGGTTGGTGATGCTCTCATGGAGAAGAGGCTGACAGTCACTCTTGAGGGCAGAGGAAGCTTATAGGGCATCTCATGTCTGGATGCCAGAATTAAACCATCTCCTTTGAAGAGGTAAAGCAAGGTGTTAAAGTATTAAAAAAACAACATTAGTAGGAGTTGAGAGCCAACACTGAGGCTGTGCAAGTGCCAGTGGAAAAATATATAGGCTCCTGCTATCTACTGAAACTCTTAAGCTGACCAAGATCTATTTTGTCTCTTGCCTCAGCTCTGCTCTGCCATTTGCTGGCTACCCACAAGTTCAATTGGCAATTATATCAAGGAGAGGGGACTTTGCCAAGTGGAAGGATACTTGGGCTGTGTGCTTTTCCCCAGATATGTTTTTGACAGCTTTGCACTGCCAGACTCTTTATCAGTGGCTAGTCTCAAATCTTCTTATAAACAGAATGATAGTAATTTTGAGATAACTAGTCTCAGCAGTAAGGCAAGGGCTGCTTCCTAGAGTTGTGCATCATGGGTAAGGTTCATCTACTTCTGTAAAATAGAAGTAAAGACTTGTGATATGCCCATATCATTCCCTTGATGGTCATACCAAACAAAGAGCTCTCTTTAGAGACCTTTCTACTTTCCTCTGATATGATTCCTAAAAGCCCTCCATCAAAATTCCAAGCCTGTCATGTTGCCAAGAGTTCAACAGCTATTAGATGGGGAAGAAGGAGGACATCCGAACTGATTGACATGCTGTGCTTATTTCAACAGAATATGGTTGGTCTCCAGAGTCAAAGGTGTTAATATGACCTTGATGTGATGTGGTATTTAATGGTCAAATTTCAGACTTTGAGTATAGAAATCTCTGCCTGCTTGGGCATGTTGCCAACAACTTCCATTAAATTCTCTGACTTATAAAGACTTCACATTATCACATAATACTCACTTTACCAGACTACATTGTGAAAGATGCAGATGAAAAGGCAGGAGAGCTACTGAAGGCATCTGAAAGATGTTGTGTGGACAGATCTCATTTTGCTTCTGAAGCACATTCTGTTTTCCTTTAGCTATGGAGGTTTACAAGGAAAATCCAGTTTAGGAACTTAGAATTAGCATTAAATATAGCATTAAAGACCATCTTGTTGGAAGGCAAAGTCACCCAAGATAAGCTAGAATAGTTACTGCTGCTTTTTTTTGAAAACAGTGTATTCTTGCTTGAAAGATGAAGAGGAAACAAAGGCAAATAGAAATGATAAAAAACGCTATTTCCATTGCTGTTGCTGAGCATCCTGGCAGCCTCAACATGGGAAGAAGGCTGAACACAGCCTTATCACTCACTCCAAGACTTGGCAAATTAGAACCAGCATTAAGCTGTTTATGACTGCTTTTAGCTGTCTTTTTGTTTATGAGCTCACTGCAAAATTGTCAACAAAATACTGTTGACAGCTGGCTGGTCTTCCTTGGACAAAAGCAGAAAAGAGGGAAGTAAGAAGAAGTGGAAGAGCTTTTCCTCTCATTTTGGATGAGCTAGGACCAGTATTCACTGTGCAAAATTTTGTGGATTGATTTCTGGTCCTGAGGTCTTCTTGTTCATGAGACATGACTTCACAGGAATCCTGGGGTTAGCTCAGCTCCTATGTACACTTACTCCAGCCTTTAATTTTTACTTTGATTTTTATTTTCATGTACAGTTGCACTTAACAGAGAAAGGTCCATTGGTTTCCCTGAAAGTCTGTGTGTTAGGAGCAGAGGGGGAACAGGACAGGGTATATTTTGGTCTGGCCGAGACATAGACTGAAAACAGGCAGTTGGGAGCGTCCTCAGATGTGCAACCTCTTTGCCACAGATGCAAGCTCATTCACTAATACTCACTGAAATCATTGAAACAGGGGTCTGACCTCAGCTCAGCATCAAGCCTTAGTGAAAACATTTAGGAAAGCCTGTGTTGTGTCACCATTGCATGGTCAATAATCCATCCATTTGTTTGACATGGTGTTGGCAAGAGTCACGGTCCCAGGTATTGAGACTGGATGAGGCCTACTCTGTTGTTGGAAGAGGGTCAGGTTCGGACCCTTCACATAAACTGTAGCCAGGAGTTATGTTGCATCTTTTGATTAATTTATAAAAAAATGTTCATATTAGAGGATCTTTCATTTTGTCCATATATTGTTGTACTGATCCAACTTGCAGTTTACAGTTGGCAAACAAGACTTGCCTACCTGGTCCAGGTTGAAATTGAGTGGATTTCCTGAGGGTGGCCAGGAAGGGGGTTTGGAATCGTAATTTGTCAAAGGAAGAATGGATTTAGACATAAAGTTTGATGACACTCTTAAGAAAAATGAAAGAAAATAAAAACTAAGAAAATGTGTGCCCAATGATGCACCACAGTTTCATACCTGTACCTTCTCATGTATCTCTGCATACACATTTTCAGTGATAACATGAATCTCACAGCTTGTGTCTACAAAATCAGTTTGAATTTTAGGTTTCATTTACACAGGATTAAGCATAAAAATGACTATCTGTCATCTTTCTCTCTCCCTCTGTGCACACATATCACTGATGAAATGAATTGCAGAAATTTAGGAGCAAAAATCTCATGAAAATGGGAGTGGGTGATGCAATAAACATTTAACTGCATTAATAGAAGTTTATTGGTGCACCATTGCATCTTTCAACACTGAATTTGAGGTTATGAAACATGAGTAAACATTATAATTGTGACATTTCTAAACAAGCAGTTGGAGATTGATATTAAGGCTTGACAAAATAGCTATTGGAATTTGGAATTGAATAGTCTAGTCAGAAAAATCTAATGGGAATTTAGGAATTACTGATCATCAGAACAAATTAGTATATTCCTACATTTAAAAAGCAATTGCTCGATTTAATCTGATTACTGGTGTACAGACTATCAGAAGAAGATGGATCCAGACTTTTCTCATTGGTGTCTTGGGACAGGACAAACTGAAGGAAATTGCACCTGAAAATAAGAAAGAGCTTTTCTATAGGGAGTGTAGTCAACCACTGGAGCAGGTTGCCCAAATCCACTCAAAATCCAACTGAGTATGGCTGTGAGCAACCTGCTGCAGCTGCCCCTGCCCTGGGCAAGAGTTGGGCTGGATATGCTCCAGATGTGCTCTCCAGTTTCCATCTGTCTGTGAGTCAGATCCAGAGAGTTTCAGTCCACTGTGGCTGGTCAACACTGTACCAGGACACTTTTCTGCTGGGGGACTGTATGAAAACATTCTGGCTTCTGTTGTATGTTTAAAAGCTAGACACCTAAATCTCAGTTGGTTATCTGGCTTCCATTATGGTCAGTGCCAGTTTATGGAAGAGACACTTCTCCTGTGTGCTAGGTATTAAGGTACTAAAATTGCTCAAGAAAATGAATTACATTTGATTCGTATTTTTGACAGAGAAGAGGAGGAAGTGAAGGTTTAACAAAGTCAAAACATTTCATTGCAATAATTTTCTGAATGTGAAAATATGTCATTCTCAGATTTGATAAATGAAACTTTTCAACCTTTAATTCTGAAACAGTGTGTTCATTTAAATATACGATCTGGATTTTGGAAAGTCATAGAAGAAGGCTTTCAAGTGTACTAAGGCTACCTAAACAGAAGCAAGGCTTTGGGCCTAGTCTAATGCAATAGAATATGCATCTTTTTTGTAGTATATGAATTTAATTTTTTTTTGACTGGGAGAAGGTGTAGAGAAAGAATATTGGATGAATAACAGGTGTTTAGGTTGGTCATTGAATGTATTTCCTATCCATACCACCTGACTTACTCAATTCTGTAAAATGCAACTGTGAGTTTTGAAGGCAAGACAACACTTTCTTCAAGTAAATTTTAACAATTATTTTCTGTCTTAATTTCTGGAAAAAAAAATTGAAAAATCAGAGGACATGATATCGGAAATTGTGCCTAGTTTTGTGGCATAGATTTTGACCACATGCATACATAGATAATTGTGGCTTCTCTATTCTTGTACAGCAGGAGTTTCTAGAAATGTCACTTCATTTGGCTGTGCCCTGTGAGTATTGTCATACCATGATTTTCACAGTTTCTACTGGACATTGAGTTTTTTTCCTCAGAGAATGAGCTACATGGGCAGCCACAGCTCGTCCATGGACTTCACAACCTTAGGTTTAGTTCCACTTTCATTGTAAATACAGTAAAGCTTTAATTCCAAGAGAATGCCTGTAACAAAATAGGATTAGTTTCCTTCCATCCTTTTCATAGATGCTGCCATTAAGTTTTTCATGTCTAAAATCTTTACCTGTGAAGAAATCCACATCCTGCATCAGCCTACAGGTAGGTTGTTTAGCACCTGCCAGGGGGTTCTGTGTACAGGAGCTTTCCTCCAGTGTGTTGCTCTTCACCTTTTTTCACATTCCTTATCCTGCCAGCCACCCTAAAACGGTGTGCAAGCACTCTGTTACCAAATGTGCCATCCCACTGCAAGGGGCCCTGCTATCAGCAACCTGGTGCCATTGCCTTTTTCTGTGGTAGGACCCAAAGTGGAGCACTCCCTGCCACTGGGAAAGTGAAGGTAGGAGGTGGAGAGTAGCTACTGACAATTACACTCCTCCCTTACGGTGAAACAGATGAATCACACATTGGTGCAACCTCTCTTGGTCATACATGATGCTTTCAGAAATACATAGAAGAGCTTTCCCTAAAAATGCCCACAAGATATCAGAGAAATTTCCACATGCATTTCTCATGACCACTGCTCCTCTCCTGAATCACCCAACTTATCCAGAATTGAAGGGCCTCGATCTCTATGGGTGGCATGTTCTGTCCTGTCATGGAGGAGAAAACACTGACACTCACCTGGTGCTGTAATTTAGGTCATGCATGTTGCAGCACAGCAGCTGAGCAAATGTGAACACTGTTGAATGGATCTGCAGATGATACTAAGAGAAATAACAAGCAGTTTGCTTTATTTCCACCTTCCTATCTTCCCTTTTTTTTTTATTTTTCCCCACCTCCAGATTCAATGAGGTATAAAACAAATGCCAGTGCTGTCAAAAAAATGTGCTGGTTCTGTTTTGTGTCTGTGCTTGTTCACTTCGGAGCCTGTGAAGCTTAGATATGTGCAGCGTACACAAAGTTCATTTTTTTCATGTGTAAGACTAACTCTGTGAAACATGTGCTGCCTCAATTTCTGTCCTTACCTCTGTATGTTCTTGATGCACTCGCACTCACAGCTGTTGGTAAGTTGGAGGGTGGAGATGTGCTGGCCTGTTTTAGTTTGGCCATAGGTTAGGCTGTATTTTAAGACACTGAATACTTCGAGCACACCTGTGAGTATTCATATGTCAGTGTGTGTTTGTGTGGATCCAAGCTGGGATTTTATTGAGGTTTTTGAAGGGGTTTGAGTGTGACTGACCCTGCATCAGAGCAGAACCAGAATGGTGGCTTTGCAGAGCTCTTGAAAGCCTGGAGAGATGAAACCACAAGGGATGGTTCCATTTATTGCTAGAAACTGAGGAGTCAACAATATTAGTCAGATGACATTGTTGCCATGAAAGTTGTATGATAGGGGGGGTCTTTGCTATGTATAGGTTTCAATGACTTAATGGCATGCAGGACTCTCAGGACAGATGACCTGGGAATAAGACATTAAGATGTCTTGGAGGAAAACAGATAGATGAAAACCAAATTCCTCACTGGTACTTCATGGGAACTAGGAAGAATGTTTGTATTCCATGAAACTGAGCGAGTAGCTCTGTCTTCAAGTTGCTTTTCCTCTGCTGCTCAGAAAAAGCTGGAGGAAAGGAAGGGAGATGTAGTGCTCCTCCTCAGCACTCACATGGCATTGTGAGGACCTGGGAATACGTGCCGTGAGTTGGACTGTCACGAAGGCTTATCTTCACAGCACACAGCTACTTCTCCCAGGGTGCAGCAGAAGTACAAGCCAGCCCTGATAAGGGGGAAAAAACCAGAAGTTAGCATCAAATGTCCTTTTTCATTTCAGCTGCTTTCCAGGTTGCCATGCACCAAATTGTCTGTTTATTTGCCCCTGGAGCACTTAGCTCCAGTGTACATGATTACTTTTTTGGCCCTGCTTGGAGACAATGAGTGGGCGTGTTTGTTCTGGTAGCTTTAGGGTAAGAAATAGCAAAAGAGGTACCGTCTCCTCTGTAGCTGGGAGGAAGGTAAGCACTGATTCTGTTATTACAACAGACTCCATCCTGGGGTTTGCTGACTCCATGCATGGGCATGCACAGGTAAGAGGAAGAGCAGGGAAATGAATAAATGGAAACAACAGCAGTACTGAGCACTTTTAAATGTTTAATGTTATTTTTCAAGGCAGCTTCCTTCGTTTCACAGAGGACAGTGCCAGATGCGTGCTCAAGGTTAATTCACCCATAGATGTAGCCTGTTGGTGGGATATGGAGGTCACTTTCAAGCACACCACACTGCCTTACAAATTTTTTTAGGACAAGAAGGGAAGAGTTTGTGAGTTTGGCATTTAAAACCCTGAGAAGTGTACTTCCAGTGAGAGGATAATCTTCTGGCACTCAAATAACAACAGACGTGACACCCAGCCACTGAACTCACTCACAGAGTGTTCTGGGCCACAGTGGAACAATTTCCATTAAAACTGTAAGACATAATGTTTTCAGATCCTGTTGGAAAAAGCATCTAGATTAACAGCAGAGAAGAAAGCTTGATTTTCATACTTGACTCGGGCAGTTTTAGTTAGGTTTCTGGTGGCAGTTTCTTCACCTCCTCACCCCACCCGTTATTCCCATAGGAGGATTTGGAAAGTGTGCAGTGGGGATGTTTGTAATTCACTGCTCGGCCCCACAGGAATATCTGTAGATTGGCACAATTTCTAAAACCAGGGGCATAGCCATTATCCTCTCCCCTCTGCTGCTATTTCTTAGCCAAGATTGAGTCTTTCAAATCCTGTCATTCAAGATTGTATCATTTTCTCTGCTGACTTTCCCTTGAAAGGAGGGGTGCCTTCTCTCCACGTCTGCAAAGCCAGAGAGCAAAGACAAGAGAAATTGAAAAAATAGGCCCTCTCCCTAGATTTGCACTCAAACCTGAAACAGACCTATAAACCACAAAGTCGATGTCTTCAAACACGGAGGGGCCCCTCGGGCAGGAGCTGTCGCCAGCAGCCAGGGATGAATGTGTTGTGGAGGGGTGCAGGAGGGAGCCTGGGAGAAAACCCTGTGTGTGGAGAACACAGGGTGCTGCCTGGGAGCCAGAGCTGCCCCTGGCACTGCTTTTGGTGCAAGGTGGAACAGCAGCCGTCTCAGCCCTGCTGTGCCCCATCCTCCTGGCGAACCCACACCCTGTATCACTGTCTGTGCACTGCTGCCCTGCTCCTCCCAGCTGACTGCAGCTTGTGCCCCGAGGAACGGCATAGCTTCCCCCATGTTTCGTGATCTTATCTGTGGAATTCTGCTTATTTTGCTGGGTTGGGTCGTTTTGTTTTGGTTTGTTTTCTAGAACAGCACACTTCCTGAGAGGATCAAGTTAAACAGCATCACTAACTGCATTTTCTGTTTCTTCTTTGTTTTCTTCCAGTCTCAGTTTTCTCCTTCTCCTTCTTTGTGGATAGATTTTAGATGCAATACTCAGTGACACTGAAAGCAATTTCTGAGAGCTGGAAAAACCAGTAAACCACAGGAACCTTACTGCAATTTAGAAAAGGCTGGGGAAGCAGGGAGGTGAGGACCAGCTGTTATAACTGAAATAGGCTGCAGGACACAGCTGATGATTTCTGTGGGAGAAGCAGGACCATGCACAGATAAGCTTCTGTAATCATCAAGAAACTAAAGGGGAAAAGTCTTAAGTCCATAGATGGTATTCAAGAGGACTGCATCATTGCCTGTTGGCTCACCCATACTTGGGTTAAATAAGTCTGGGATGAGACATAAAAATGTGCCACAGGGAAATGCTTTGATTTTTTTTCCCACTATAACCAGTTTGCAAGTTGTTTCTATAAGAAGAAAAACAAAACTTTTATAAGAATGAGGCGACTAACACATAAAGGATCCTGAAAATGACCGACTTGTTTCATGTCTCTGGTTGTAGGGAGTTCATACACATCTGCACTTTTCTGCATGTACTTGGTATCCATCAAAATAAACCCCTTAGTCCTGGTTCATCAAGATGTAGATGATTAATTCCAATAGAGTCTGTCAAACTACTAATTTTCTTAAAGTTAGGTATGTTCTGAAATACCTTGTTGAAACAAGACTACTGTTAAGCACAGAAAATATGCCAGGGAAAAAAAATAAATTAAGGGATTTTCCTTGATCTTTGGAGAGCAAATAGAAAAAGCTTCTTTCCCACAAAATAAAAATAATCTTGCATCTTTAAAAGAAATACATACCCATATGCAAAATACAAGATAAAGAAGACCAACTTGAGGGCAATAACATGTCTGCTGGAATGGTCATATCTGTCAGAGAAATTCTGTGGTAAGGAGTGGTTTTCCAGATTCAATGTCAGTCATAGAAAAGGTAACAATTTTACAACTTCTAGGTTGTTTAACCTGTTCCAACTTCTGGGCCTTCACCCATCTACAAGTTCTTAGGGATGACCACTAATGAGCCTGTTGATCATTGCTTCTGTTTCTTCTCTAAGTACTTCAGGATTCATTTCCTCAGGTTCATGTGATTTAAGAGCATCTGTCCATTTAAATACTTTCTCATCTGGTCTTTCCATGGCCCAAGCTGAGGTCATTCCCCTTTGTAGGTACTAGTTGTTATAGAAACATTACTGATGCTGACCTTTTTTTGGTAAACACTAATGCAAGGAAGACATTAAACACTTTTAACAGGTTTGTTCCTCTTCAGACATGGGCTTGTCTCCAAAAGAGCAGGCTGCCCTAAGACCCATGGCTGGCAGAGGGCAAGGTCTCAGGCAAGACTTTCAAACAGGTTTCACACTGCAAGTAAGCCTTTAAATTAAATGCTGAGCTCAGACAGTGCCTGTGTGCTCTGGTCCAACTGATGAGACAAGCACTGTGGTGTGTGCACCATTCCCCTTCTCACATGGTTAGTGCTCTTGGAGCAGGAGCAGAGAGCAGGCAGAGGGTTGCTCGCTTCCCACTCGCTTCCTACTTGCTGTGCTATGGACTGCTCTGCAGACTGTTTGTTCAGGTGGTTCTGGATTATCATTATCAGACCTCACACAATAAAAAACTGTGAGTTTCTATGCTTTGAATTAAAAGAGTGATGACACAACAGATTAACTTTTTCCTACTTCACCCCCTGTATGCACCTATGCTCTTTTCCACAACCTCCATCTAATAACAATAATAATAACAACAGAAGACAAAGCAAATTTGCAGCCTGTGCAGGAAACTGCTCACGAGTCACAGACTCGGTGTTATTTTTTGTCATGCCTGCCAAAAACAACATGAGTCTGCCTGAGGGATATGAAACCATCTCGAATTTATTAGAAATGAGTATTTTCTGTGGCTCCTTCCTCCTCTTCCCCTACTATTTTGATGCCCAGCCAGTCCACAAAAGCTTACAAACTCCTCTCTGAGGGAACAATATGCAACAGCTTCAGCTTTGCTCAGAAAGGCAAAGAGTTGCCTTGAAAATCACTGCTATTGTTGATCAGTTTCTGGAGAATCAAAGATTTCTTCTAACTTTTTAGACTCCTGGAGTTGGAGACAATTGTTAGAAAATGCATACACTGTCTGAAAACAAAATAGAAGTTAAATTAAAAAAATCCTGATGCATTTTGAATTGTTCAGGCCAATCTCATCAATTCTCTGTGTCTGATTTTTGAAAAAAATATCATTTTAAAAGTTGTTAACAGACTCCATATCCACAGCATTGGGATGATTAGTGAAACTCACTTGACTTAAGAAATTGATGAGTTTCAGTGACTGAATTATCCTAAGAGAAAGGCACAGTAGACGCAGCATGATTTATTAACATATGGTAGTCATCCTTTATCTCAGAAGAAGAGCAGCCATCAGACTGCAAAAATGTGGGATTTGCCCTTTGTCATTTATCTTTAAAATCACATTTTTCTGAGTAGTTTTATTCTTGCCCATTCTTCTTTTCACATCAGTATGAACAAGGTTGCCACTCACCAGACTCACTGAGAAGATGCCTTGTGAAGTTCTGAAAATACTGTGTGGACTTGGACTGCAAAAGCCTTTGTCTGTATCTCTGTCAGGTCTCAATATGGGAGAATGGAGATAGAGGCATAGCCAAAAGAAAGGTATGATTTTCAGAGGAGGAGCTGCCTCATTAGCTGACAGGACCTTGGAGCCTGGGGCACCCGTGCAGTGCTCCTAGAGTATCCAGCTTTTCTAAGCTCTCTTCATGCACTAACTGGTGGCCAGAAGAAAAATGGGAGCATCCCCTTCTGCGACATACAGCATGAGCTTCAACTCAAAGTTTAGAAGGATAAAAACGTTAGGTGTTTTTACAAAAGGTTGCAAATATATAAAATGCAGTCTTTTTAAAAATAAGTGTGTGCACATTGGTTTGAACATGGAGATGCCCTGTCTTATTTTGCCACTTTTACAATGGACAGGGATTTTTGGGAGCCATAATCCAGACAGGCTGATGTTTTTTGTAGTCTGTGTTGGTTGGAAAATAAATGCTTCTGTGAGCATAGGATTGGGGTGGGTTTTGTTCCACAAAGCCTTCTTGAAGTAAGATAGCTATGACAGTGATTTGTGTCAACTCAGAACTAACTGGTGGAAGTACATGAAACTCAAGATCTGACAGGAGAGGGAAATGTTGTTGAACCTGGCAGAACTGGAGGCTGGAGTTTTTAGCCCATTCAGGCTAGGTGAGTGTGAACTCAAAATACAGTATGTGGATTTCCATTACAATGATGATGCAACACCTAAAGATGTGTGTGAGAGAAGAAAGGCGGGTTTTGGTGAAACATGGGTTGCAGTCCAGATTTGGGACTTCTGGATGTGGATCTGAACCCCTTTGGTTTAGACTCACCCCACTTCAGTCATTCTGTCTTTGATCACTCTGTGTTATTAGTGAAATAAGCCTATGTGAAACAGGCTCTCTGCTAATGCCGTCTCAGAGATCTGGCTTCCTGGGGAATGGAGAGCTGGACTTTTGCTCCCATTTCAGCGGTGAAGATGAGTCTTTGACAGGGTAAGTGGACTGTTGTGGCTGCCCAGCTGGCTCTTTAAGGGAGCTGTGGGGCCATGTGGACAAGCCTTATCCTTCCTGCAAGCTTCTGTGTTTAGTTACCCATGCACAAGGCAAAGAAGCAGGCCGGTAATGGGTACCAGATGGGGGTTTATATGTTTAAACAAAGACACATTCTGGACAGTCAGAAACAACTGAGTGACAGTTTATACATTAAACCGCAATTTAACAGCAGCGCTTGCTCGCTGACCTAGAAGAAACAGGGCAGAGGGCCCTTTGTGTTGCCCTGATCAAACGATTCCCCATCGTCCCTGCTTCTGACAGAGGGGCATGTGTATATAAGGAAAGGGTGTATGTAGGACCATCATTTTCACAGTCTGTGGAAAGCCTTCCTTTCAATGGGACATGGCCATTGCCAACTAGTTTTAGAGCCAAGCCAACTTGCTGGCCACCCTTGTCATGTGCATCTGCCTAGACTGTGAGAGGGAGTGTTACTACATGAATTCCCACTGGTGGGTCTCTGCTGCAAAGTGTAGGTGTGTGTTTTAAACCAAACCCTTGGCAGTACATGAGTGGTTGCTATGGATCCTGCCACAGAAGAGAGCATGAGTTTGGTCATAGCTAAGCACCATTCATCTATATTTCTGTAAACTAAGTTGATTGAATGAATGGAAGATCTATCCTGCACTACTAGGTGGATGTCTGTTGAATACAAAAAAGAAACTGTCAGCATCTCCAGAAACTGTAACATCACTTTCTTCTGTATACTGAGTATCCTTTTTGACAGCATGTACCAATATGTTCTACAGTTTGACATATTATATAAATTAAAAAAATTCATCAAGAGAATGGTAAATTCCTAAAGTTAATCTCTAAAAAGCCAAACGATAGTATTTAACTTGAACTCTGTCTGTTTGGATTATGGTAAAATAAGCTTCCTCACATGTTATTCTCAAATAATATAACCTGTCAGCACATGTATCAGTCAGCAAAGATAGTGCATTATTTTAAAAGCCAGGTCTGTCAGTAGGAATTGAACATGCTCATCACTTTGCAGGAATACATCTTCTTTCATGAGTGGAAGCCAGTTTTTGTTTCCCAAATGCCCAAAAAGCACCTAAGCATTTCTAAAGGGGAAAAGAAGGAAAGAAGAGTGGTCCTTGTTGGCATGCTAAAGCCTGCTTAGCTGAAAAGACAGTCACCAGAATGGCACAGGAAGCTCCCAGTTCCTAGTTGCATACCCATCAGTAGAGCAATTTCCTTCAGACCAAGTAGGAGCACTTTGCCCCTCCAGTGGTGTCTGTGTTATTTGTTTTTATAGGGTTTATCACACAGGATTTTGTACATATGGCTACACAATGCCCCTATGATTGCACCAGACCTCAGTGATCTGTTTCTTCTGCTCAGCCTGACTTTCTTCAGTATTTTGTTGCATTTGTGCTGAAGAAGAGATGAAATGGATAGACTTCCTTGATGGCACACACGATGGATGTTAACTTCTGTCTTGATTGTGTTAAGCAAATATGTTTCTCTGTTTCCCCAGGGACTGCAAAGAAATGAAGGCAAAGGATGCTCATTCCTGAAGTGCATGTGTATTTGTGTGGGAGCTGTGGTTCCCAGGCAGCAGCATCTGTAGGAGGAATGAGGAGAAAACATTCCTTTGAAATAAGTCCTCTCCAAGGGAAGGAAAAGGAAAACCCCACTCAGTCTGTATCCGTTCACTGTATGGGGCAAGCTATATATAGAGTGCTGTTACAATTGACCATGTGCTATTGTGTACTAGGGATGGGCAAACCAGGGAAAATACCATTACAGTATTAGCAGGATCATCTTCCTGGAACTGTGTTGCTCACCCAATGTACTGGAGTAAATAAACCACTGGTGCAGCATCACACCTAGATATCAGTGTCCCTGACCGAGACCCTTACAATCATGAAAGACATATGGGTAGCTCTTTCCTCTGCCCCTCTTCTGTTCTTGTTTTTGTCAACACCATGTCCCACACAAGACAAAATGCACAAGTTACACTATGTTTTGAGAGAGGCAGAAGTGATATTTCTGGTCCAGGAAGGAGCAGGAAGTTTTCGTTTCCTGTTTCCTCAGTAGTGGAAACCTTCGCTTTCTCTTGTGGCTTCTTGCCATCTTTGTTTTTTTTCCCCCTGACAATAATTCTTCCACTTCAGTAGTTCTCACTAGCTACCTAGAAATGAACTAAAAATCCCTTTTCTTGCATGTATCAAGAGCCTTGTGAGCCCAGCACTTGTGACTAGGATACTGTTTGAAATCTCATGATAGCTCTATGCTCCAGCTCGTGCATTTGTGTGATAAAGTTAGACTTCCAGCTTTTAACATGGAAATACGGGCCATGCATGTTGCAGCCTTTCAGAATGCAGTTGAAATGCAGAACCTACAGTGCTTCCCAATCCCAGGTTTTGCAGCAGCATAGCTAAGACACTTGCAGTACTGCCATTCCTATTTGTTGGACCATTTGCCCAGTCCCCACTCCAAACTGACTCCCTAATGAGCACAGACTTTGAGTAGATTTTTGGGTGTGATCATGCTCTTCATCTGACTCAGCCACGGAGACAGTTGGCTACAAGTAAACTGTCCCTCCCCAGTGTGAGTCCAGAAATAGACATGGATTGCCCTGGTTGCCACCATCAACTGCTTTTTCGAGATCTGTAGATGTCAGCTGACGTCTTGCAGCCATGGTGTTGCTGTAATGTCAGGAGAACATTTTGTGGGGCACCTGGAACTGAGCTTGAGCTGAGATTTTTTGTACTGCTTTTGAAGGTGGTGATGGCATCTGCAGAAATGCCAGACCACCCCAACCCTTTCCTTTCCCTTTCTGAGAACTGGATAAAGAGCTGAGTTTGACCCTTCGCAAAAGTGAGTGGCATTCCAAATGGGATTTTGCACAGGGCAGATAACAGGTTTGGGGGCTTGTCTCATCCACTTCACTCCTAGGATGCCAGAGCCACTCCAAGGCCAAAACACGAACTACAAACAAGCATCGTGCTTGGGTGAGCTTCATCTCAGGGTTAGTTACAGACCACAGTGAGCTTTTCCCCACCAAGGGAGGTCTGTTTAAAACCAAGCAAAACAACTTTTTGGATCACTTATGAATTAGGATCATGTGGAAGTGGACAATGTAATAACAGGGTAGAACAACTTGTCAGCTCTGCAATTAACTTCAATACATGCTACTTAGATCTCTTTATAGACATATAAACACATTTCAAATAGCCAACTCATTAGAAAAATCATGACTCCTACACATACAACATAAAGATTTTGGGCTGTTGAATACTATTCACTATTATTCTTAGTTTATGGAAACAAAAGTCTTAATTATGCTTCCAATGACAACAGCATCGTTAGCAGCCAGATGTTTTTCCCTTAAATTAAAACATACACAAAATAGATTGTTTGGGGGCTTATCTGAAACAGAGGTAGACTTAATGAAGTTGGCATTGAAATATCATGCTCTCTACAGGTCAGGATGACATTGTGAAGCCTTTGAAGAGCTCTGCAAACCTGGCATCCCAGCCACATGCTGTCCATAGCTGTTTCTCAGCATTGCTTGGAATAACAGTCATGTGAAAGACACAAATTTTATGTCATCTCTCAGGATACCTCCACAGCAGTGCAGTAATCCAGAGCCAGGGCACAGGGCCAATGACGTTCACACCGTCACCGTGGTGTTACACTGTTGATATATGTTCATTAGTCCTGTGTCAGCTAAGCACCACAGTGTCCTGCTCTGGGACTGGGGTTGCTACATGCTGTCCTGGGCCTTGGGGAAAAACGCTCAATGTGAGCAGCTGTCCCTAGCCTTTCTGGACATCAGGATATCGTGATTAACAGAGCAGGCAAGAAGCAAGCAACAGCCCTGCCCCATCCCCTCTCCTTGCAACTTGCCATCTTTCCCTTGCTCAGGAGATTAGGGATAACTATGACCTCTGGCTGTGCTGTCCCTGTCCCCCACAGCAGCCAGAGATGTCCCATGCAGCACTGAGCAGGGGACTCTCACCTGCACCATGGCATGGAGACAGATATTTTGCACTGACTCCGTTTCTCCTCCATGTTTTCCCTCAGAAGCACTTGTTTGCTTGTCTCCATTGGCTCTTGCATGGCCCAAACTGCAAAGTAAGGCTGTTGAGAGCAATTTTTTTCTGTACCTTGTGATGCAGCCTATTTTTCACTTGCACATTACAGGACCTGCAATTTGAAAATTTGTCTTTACACAATTTCTGCAGTAGAAATGGTATTTCTCATGGTCTTTTCACTTAACCCTGTCCCTGGCTCATTTTTTTTATTTACCAAATTTCTATTTTGGCAATATCTTTCTGGTGCTGTGCAATCCATGTGAAAATTGCAAGTAAAGAGCATCCCTTCCTGCTTCTTGCTAGGATTTCTTTTAACACTCAGTCTCCTTTTTCATGCTGCCATATCAAAATATTTACAACCATCTTTTACCATCATCAGATTGTATGTTTTTGAATTCAGTTTCAAAATCAAGGGCAGGGAAAATTATGATCATTTCCACATTAGTCACTCCATCCAGTTTCTTTGGAGTGATGAGTGAATCAACGCCCATTCTGACTTACTGTAGGGGTAAATATGTGTAATTTGAGTGATTTTTGGTTGCTGGATAAAATTGTTTGCTGCTGTGCTGCAATGCAAAATGTGGGGATGTGTGAGGAAATACTTGCAGCAGGCACATGCTTCTTGCCTTTGGTCTCTGCCAGTTTCAGTTTTGCAATGCCAAGTTTGATGACAGCCTGCCTTGGGATGTAAATGGGCTTAGTAAAAGGACCTGGTAGACAGTTTCCAGTGCTCCATCTCTGCATCATGTATGGCTGCATGGCACAAGACAGAATTCATTTTGCACCCCCCTGTGCTGTTTGCTGAGGTGTGGCTCAGTTAGAGGATGGGATACATCAGCAGCAAATGCCATGTTCCACCTCTGCAGAGGAAGGGGTCCCTTCTGTTTGTTAACCATGAGTGTGGTAGTAGTGTGGGTGCCAGCTGTCCTTGGTGCAGCTGGGGCTGGCACATCACGGCCGTGGGATGTCCATGGAGCATGGTGCACATGGTGGCATCCCCAGGACAGGCATTGCTGCCATCAGGATGCCTGACTCTGTTCAAGCAAGCCTAGAAGTGAGAAAATTTGGAGTCTTGGCATGAGTTACAGCTTGTATGGCAACACAAGATAAGCTCACTGAAGATGGGCCAAAAATGAAAATAAATTTCACTGGGTGTTTCTGCACTGTCAGGTTGGTTCACTCCCTGCTTTGCCCTTGGGCATGGCTCCTCTCTTCACCCACGCTGTAGGTAAAAGTGTTTGCATTCAGAGCTCCAGTCAGAAACAAGCTAAATATTTCTCTTGGCAAGGAAATCTCTGGACCCCACATTGAGAGCAGTCATGAACCAGCACACATCATTTGGCCCTGGGGTGAGGGCTGACTCATGGCATAGAGAATTGGCTAGGACTGAACTTGCCACTGATCACCAAGGCTTTTGCGCAAGGCTGATGCACAATAGCATCATTGAAGATGTTAAAATTTTGGCACGACTTTATTGCAGCAGGTCTGCTGAAGCAACGGGTTCATTATTCAGTCGCCAGCACAAAAGCTGTGGCTGCTGCCCTGTTGGTACTTGCTTGTCTGCTTTCTGGGAGAAAGTCTCTTCCAGTGGCTAAGGATGCAATCAGACAAAGCAGATGAGTCAGGCTGATTTTATATTTGTGTTTCAGGTAGACCAAGGGGCTGGAACCATGCCAAATTAGCAGCCCTGTCTTTTGAGAGAGGCCACAAAAGAGCTGGACTTCAAGGCACAGCTTTCATATCTGAAGGCTTTTCTAATGACTTCTTAACTAATTGACTTGACTTTGGCGAGGAGACAGCTAGTGGCTGAAAAGGATTAAAACTGTTAGAAATGAACAGCTTTGAAGTGGCTGAAACCCTATTAAAATTTGGATGGCAGATTTCTTTCTAATGGTATTTCTTAACCGCTACAACCTGGTAGGGTGAGTTCTTCATGCAAAACTTTATGGAGAAAAAGGAAAGTCTAGGTAAGTGGAGCAGAGTCTTAGGTCTGCTGCCACTCAGTTATTTGATAGCTGCTGGATACCATGTGTAATCCACGTATCCCACAGATTTTGTTTTCAAGAGAGAATATTTTGTGTTATGGGAATATTTTCCTTTTATCATATTTCTGATCTGACATAGCATGACTCCACTGTGGTGGAGCTAAATACTATATCATTTTCCATGGCCAAATGAAGCTTGCTTGGAGAAACAATCTGCTGTAGAAATGACTCCAATTAGGACTTTCTGCCGCAAGCAAACGGTGATCCAATTCTGTAAGGCTGAAAGTGAGACTGTGGCAGATGATAGCCTTTAAGTAGAGGTGACGGAAATTTTCCAAAAGAATTTTATCTTAGAATATGCTGATTTTTTCAGATGTAAAACATCATACAGAAACATGCTCCTTTCGGCTCATTTTCTGTCAATCACCCCAAGCTCCAAAGTGACCTTGCCTGTCAGGCAGGTTTTGAAACTTTACTGCCAGCCAGGTTTCCTCAGAAACCTTGCAGGCTTACTGACAGCTTACCTCACCAGTAACTTTGAAAACTGCCTGAAAGGTGGCATCAAAGTGAGGATTACAGGGGCTTTTGGGGTCCTCAGCTCAAGGAAATCCCCACTGGATACTCTACCCAAAAGAAATGGACTTTATGCTTTCCAGACTCCCAAGCCAGCTGTTTGCTCTGGCATCTTCATTGTGACTATGAAGGGAGCCTGCTGTTGGACCTAGCCCTTTAACCAGGTCTTCAAGGGCTCTGAAGCTTCCTGGTTGGGTTCCCCACCCAATTAATGGTCTGGAATTCCTATGTCCATTGTACTTTCATGTTTTCCACCATGGTGCTGCCAGAGAGCTGTGACTCTCTAAGGCCCTTAGTCCTCAAGCAGTTAGCTTGGTTGTTGCTGGAAATCTGAAAGACATGTTGTGCATTAAGAATGATGTTATTCTGGATTTTAGTCTCCTGAAAATTCTGTCATTTGTCTTTTTGCCCATGTTAAAATGTGAAAAAGCCTTGGGCTGTCCAAAAGCGATCATGGAGCACGTATTTGGTTTCTCAGGCCATTCCACTGTTAGCTCTGGGTTCCACAAGTATGTGCAGGAGCATGGCTTTAAGTTTGTGAGTTCTGCTGAGACAAGTCAGTGTATCCACTAACTTAAAACCCAGCTTGTGCTAAACATTGCCCTGAACTGGGCCTATGGGAGTGAAGTGTGTTTTCTACAGATCACAGAGTAGGTCATAGTTTCCTCGAGGGCATTTCAAACCAAGACCTGATGGCTAATGAAAGGCAAATTGTATTACTCTAATTTACATGGGCACTCAGCTGCAGACCTCTGACACATGTTCAAGAAGATCATGTCTGGAACTACTTTTAATCAATCATAACTCCTGCTGGCACGAATCTGTAACAGGAACAACTTAATTAATTCAGTGCAAATGAACTTTACAGCTACCACGTAATGAGAACAGACATTGTATATCTATTCTCCATATAGCTGTGTAGCCTCTCATGTAAAAGCAGCATCATGCCTACACAATGCACTAGATGCTGATGTACAGTCATAATTTCAGTCAACCAGAAAATGACAGTGCTCTGGTCTGTGCTGAGTGTGTGTCTTTATCTCAGTACCATGTGCATATTTTATATACTTCTACATCATAGCTACAGATCTTATTATTCTAAAGCTCTTCTTATTCTAAACCAAAAGCAGAAGTTATTTGCATCAATAAGATTGTTCTTGTGGTTTCTAATCTTTCACAACAGTGTATGCTCTCAATGTGAAATGAACTGCTACAGAGCTCTGGAAGGCCTCCATAGGTAAGGATCAGTGAGTAGTTCTACTGTAATAGCGTATGTGTGCATATTTTGCACAATAGTTTGAGCTAATTTTGGAAAGAAAAAGGGAGGGGAGAGAGGAAGGGAGGAAGGGAGGAAGGAAGGGAGGAAGGAAGGAAGGAAGGAAGGAAGGAAGGAAGGAAAAGCTAAAAAGCTGAAACTCAAACCATAGAAATGTATAATAGTAAATGAGAAGCTCTCCTGTTTCACCATAATTTCCAGAGCAGGTGGGACTGTCACTTACCCAGTCCCTTCCCACAGTATCCATGCCATTAACTAACCCAGGTGCCAAACAGAAAGGGTTTGTGTTTTCTGGGTTTTCTGGCAGTACTTTTCCAAAGATGCTTTCCAGTCTTACTATGAATGATCTAGGGGACATGGTAGTGTATTTTCTCTTGCTCTCTGTGTGCTAGCACTTTATTGACTTTGGTCATAGTGCTATGAGAACAGACTCCTCATAAACACTGGGAGAGCCATTTCTGAGTGGCTCAGGCCCCCTTGGCACAGAAGCAGAGCTGCTACCTTCCTTTACACAGCAAAGATATTATTCTGTTCTGATGGGCAAGGGAAGCCTAGGGTTGTCACCATCCCGTTCTTGCTCTCTGTGTGCTAGCACTTTATTGACTTTGGTCATAGTGCTATGAGAACAGACTCCTCATAAACACTGGGAGAGCCATTTCTGAGTGGCTCAGGCCCCCTTGGCACAGAAGCAGAGCTGCTACCTTCCTTTACACAGCAAAGATATTATTCTGTTCTGATGGGCAAGGGAAGCCTAGGGTTGTCACCATCCCGTTCTTGTCAGCCATTTCTCATCACTCCTGCTTCTGCTGAATTACACAGGGTATTTGTACCAAAAAGGCTCCTGACAGGTTCACCAGTGCTGTGCAGGCTTGTGGTAATTACAGAGACATCACTTAGTCTTCAGAATATTATGCAAGACCTCAGCCATACAAATCCCCTTGATTTTAGGGAGTAAAACCCTGTGAAAATTACTTTTGAGGTTTGTGTGTTCCAAGCATAAGGAGGGGTCTATGCTTTTCTGTGATTAATTGCATGTTTACAGTTTTACTGAACAAAACCTGGCTTAACTTTGTGATATGAAATATATCTACTGAACAAAAGCATCCAATTAACATGGCCCAATTAAAACTTTGAAAGAAATAATCTTCAGTTAACAAACACCAGATGTACTTGTCAGAGTTATCTCACTGCTGTTATATTAATCATTTATAAGCTCTGTTCATTTGAGCACTTGGTAGAGACTACTATTGCAAGATTGTCTTTTGAAATATTATACCAAAAATAGCCACTTCCCTGATCCTGAAACTGTTGAAACATCAGATTAAAAAAGAGGGAGAGAGAGATGGGGAAGTAAAGCTTACTTGATTATTTTTTGCAATACAAAATGACCATTTAACCTATTAAACAGGTTGAATAAGAGATTTTTTACTGCTTAGAAAAGTCAGAAATGTTCATTTTATAGCACATTACTACTTTGTGGGGAAACTTAAGTTACTGACCTGCTAAAGCAGCACATGTGTGACAAGTATAGAAGTGATCTGCCAACAGAGAGATGGAGGAATTTTCCAAGAAATGTAGACCATAGCCAAGAAGAACAGAGATTCACTGTAGCCTTATTGCACCCTGGACCTTCATGTTAGGTGGGTGCAGAACTGCAACATTCCCCTCCAGGATTTCCCAGCCCTCTGAGCTTCAAAGGGTACTGCTAGAGAAAGAGACATGCTTACTAAGACCTTGATTCCTGTCACCTGACCCGAGGTCCCAAATGAGCAGTGCAGTCACCTTGGCTTAAGGCATTAGCTACTTTCTGAGGGTGCCTCACATCCAGCTGCAGGAGGGACCAGTGTGACTGTGTTTCTCATCTCAGCCCAGGAGGTAGATGTTCAGTGTTGTTAGACGAATTTGTACATAAAATCCCAGTTCACAAATCTGAGCCTTTGGTCAATTGCTGAATGTTTCTTCAAACGTGCAAGGTGGCAGTGTGTGTCAGTGGCTGTGTTGGAGACTGCAGGTCCCCTCTGCAGTGGGCCAGTGTATTTTGATGGGATCTGGTGTGTAGCAATGAGGCTCTGAACATATCCTGTCCAAATCACCTCCATCACTTTGGCCACAACTCCTCAGGTCTCCCTGCTACTCTGCTTGGGAGACCTTTGTGGAAACTGTATGTAGGAAAAGGAAGAAAGTTTCTTTTATTTTGTCTAGCTCCAGTCTATTCAACATGGTCACAGAGAAGAAAGGAGGGGTGTATGTGGGTGTGTATTAATGTCCATATTGGATTTATGTTTAGGAGCACATTATACTGGTAGTTACTTTGCTGTAGTAGATCTATGTAGCAGATCTACAGGTAGAGAGATCTGTGTTTTGTTTTGTGATCTGTTTTCCCATTTTTGATAAATGTTATCACTGTTGTACTGGGCAGTGCTGGGGGGGAATGGATCAAGTATGATCAGTCAAACAGGATAGTAACCTTTCAAACCACCATGCTATGTATCTGGATTTGAATGCCTGCAAAACCACAACAAGGGAGAGATGATCCTCATGAAGAGAGGGATTTGAAAAGACAAGGTTCTCTGGGGAGGTGGAAATTATGTGGGAAAAATGAAGATTCAAACCTAAGTGAGGATGAAATATTGTTTCTGGAGTGATATTGGGAAATGAAACCTCCAAGGTTTGTGTGGTTAAAGGAGACACATTCGTGGTTTTCCTTATCTTGCACTGTGACAACTGTGCTGCACAAATCCAGAGCAGACCTCTGCAAGTGACGCCTCCTCATGCTCTTAGTTTGGGCTCCATGCCATTTCCAACAGTTTCACTTAACCACCCATTGGCCTGAAATCTTCTTCAAAGATCATAAATACTAGATTATCTCACCTCCTCAGGAAACTTGTAAGAACAAAAACCAGTGATTGTCTAGAGTGTGCTGGGTTTGTTTTTCCTGTGTATTTTCAGAGTTCCTGACTGCTGCTGCTGCCCTCATATGGGTCCTTTACTCTGTTTTTTCCCACTCCCTGCTGCCCCCACCTTGATGGAGCCCATCCCCATGAGTGGGGGAACACGACCAAGTTTTGGCAAGAGATAGTTCAGAGTACAGTTGTCATTTTCCTCATGTCTGTCTCTTTTGTCATTCTGTTCTCCACAGTATTTAGAGCACTATTTTACCCATATGGACTTTGTCCTTTGAGATGATGTCAAAGTTTTCAAAACTATTTTATGTTTTTATATCATGACAGGACCTCATGTGACAGTGTCTTTTGAGGATGCATGCCATAATCACTTAATTCTTTTCCCAGAGTATGAAATAACATTACCTCTCAAGATTGGGAGAAAGGTGTAATCACCTTAGTGGTCAATAGTGACCCCTGTAGGATGAGGGGAAAAGGGACTCTGCTCAGGTCACTGGTATTCTCATGCAGTGTCTCATCAGCAAGACAAGCCTTACTCCAGCCAAATCCATTGAAAGGCATTTTACATCCTTCTAAGAGGCTAAAAATATACCTTGGATGTCTCTTACTCTTGCTTTAAAAAATAACCACAGCGCCTTGTGCTGAACCAAAGACATAGCAAATCCAACAGTAGCCTGAATTTGGTGATCGGTTTCCCTTTTTGGCGGAATTGGAGGTGTTGAAAATTTTTCTGAGCTCAAACAGTGAGTAGAGAGAAAAACTTGGTAGAGAGTCCAGGAGAAAAATCAGGGCCTTGAATTTGGTGTGAGGCTGCTGAATGGGGAGGGGATTTCAGCTGAGAAGCCTGGCTTGCCTGCACCTCAGCCCTTCCCCACCCTTCTATATTTCATGGTTGTATTTAAGTAATTTTCTAGTGTAAGCTTATGGTAATTTAATTCATCGTATTATTAACTAATTACAGCCTGTTATTTTAGATGACTGATGGATTCATTTGAGTTGGAAAATGAGAGTGGTGGTGTTCTTTATTCTACACAGTACTTTTCCAAAAGGTCATGGACAAATATATTCATTCCTGATGTTCTCTCCCCTCTCATTTTTCAGTATTCCTAATTGTTTCACATAAACCGAATTTTTATAAACAGCAAATGGCAATGGTAGAAAGCACTGCCACATGCATTATGGCACAAAGAGAAATACATTCTTTTTCTCACTGAACTCATGCCAGTTTTAGTGGAAGTCATACATATGCAGGCAAGGAATTGGCAGAGGTATATTCAGGAGCTCTGTTGAATCTGTGGGAGTATTTGTGTACATACTTGTGTGCGAAAGATAGAGAGAGTGTTGAAACCTGGGAACAGTGTCGTCTGACAGCTCTGTAGTGACTTGTATAGTCCTGATTTAACAATTTACTTCCAAAGACACCGTGGGATCCTGGTTTGGGATCCTGTGGGACCTCCATTTATATACAGCACAGTTTTGTTTCCTCTGTATTCTCTAATAAGCTGTAGCATACTCAGCTTAGCACTACCTGGGCTGTTCGTTTTCACATTAATTTTGAAATTAATGTAGTGTTAATACAAATTACTAAATTGACAGCACAGAAACTAAAGTCTTCTGGTTTTCGCTCTTACAGCATTGGCTATGGAAGTACACAGTGCCCCCTCATATTCATGCCTGGACATTGTAAGCTGAGCTAGAGAAGCCACACTTAAGCTGTTGTCACAAGTCACTGGTTACTTAAGGCATTGGGAACCCTCCCTGTACCTCACATGGCACCCTTATGCCCTAGCTCCTTTCCTGTCCCCAGGTTAGCTGTGGTTGAGGTTAAGATGGATAGGGACTACTTACACCTGGTGAAACAAATTCTTTCAGGCTTCCTACAGGTGGAGGCAGACACCTGTTCTTTGGCTCATTTGTGAGTATTTCCTTTATAACCGTGGGGAATAGGAATACATTTTTTGCAAAATTAAGGTTATAGTCTCAGCAAGTGAAGCAGCTATACCCCTATGATTACCATGGCTAACTCTGATTTTGGTTGCTGCACACTGCTTGCTATTCTCCTCAGAGCCCTACCAGGCCAGAATTGCTCAAGTCTATGAATTATATAGACCTATTGGATAGTCACGTTTTCATTTTGGGAACCTATTTGGTGTAAAAAGAGAAAGTGCTCCTGCAGCTCATGTTCTGTGAAAGCTAAGAGAAAGGTGATTCCAGGGCAGGTGGTCCTACCTCACTACCTTCTCATTTCTTCTGCTACATCCTTGCTACTTGAGGAACAATTGAGACTCTAGTTTGACATAGAATCAGAATAAACCTGTGTGATCAGTTCTTTGACAATCTCATTGTGAGAGGTTACTTGCCTTTAGATGCTGGGGAAGACTTGGTGTCTCTGTACTGCCCCTCTCTTTCTTCTAGTGTACTCATTCATCGTTTCTTCTCCACATGCTGTAACACTGCTGAGCAGGGATACAGAAAGAACATGTGTTTCAACAGTGCCCTAGAAACCTAGAGTGAGTTTTACTAATCAAAGAGCAACAGAAAAAAATGTCAGGGAATTCAGTAAACTGAAGCCTCAGCAAGAACGTGAAGACTATGAATAAGAATGCAATCTGCTAAGCCGTCCTGAACCCAAGTCTTGATTTGTTTTTTACTTTTCCAAGAGATAATGTTTCCATGCTTTAGTTGCTTTCAGTTATCACAAAGGGATCTGTACAGCCTTAAGCAACAAGGCAATGTTAAGAAAGAAAGCAAAACTACTGAGACACCCAACTTCCAGCCAGGCTTCTGAGGGATAATTAAAATGCAGTCTTCTGGATAGACAGTGTGGAAGAACGTTCCAATATCATACCAGTGGAATAAATATTTGAGGGATGTAAGAACTGTGACAATGAGTAGTGTGTGTGATGTTCTTCCCTGTTTCTGGCAAGAATTGATACTGGTTGGTTTTCAGCATAGCACAGGGCATGAGATGAACATAGCATAAATCATTGCATGCAACAGCATTACTCGTTGGTAGCAACAGCAAAGTCAGTGTTTAACCAAAGGTTTTTATATTTTTCTCTTTAGCTGTACATTGTAACCTCTATTATACTTTTTGTAGTCCCTTTCTTTTTTTTTTCCCCAAACTGAAAGCTTTCCTGCTTGTAAAAATAAGTATTAACTGCATAGGACAATGGAAAGATTCTAATAAAAAAAAGAATATACATTTTGCATAGAAATAAAATGCACAGATGAAACCAATTTAAGTAGCAGAATGCTGCTTAGTGACTGTACCTTCAGCATGGCTGGTTTGTGTAACTGTAGGTAACCAATTCCTTTTATTCCCCATTATAAGCATAATTGTTCTGATCAGCAAAACAGCTTTTATCTAAAAGCAGAAAGGTAAAAATAAAGCTTTTAGCTGTGCGCATTGAAAGTAATTTAAGAGATCTTTTTAAAAGAACTTTTTATGTAGCTGTATTGCATGAATAATAGGAAAATTATTTATAACTTTCTTTTTTTTTAATCACTGCCTTTTCCCCTTGTTAGTATATCAAAAGCACAGGCTCCTGCTTACATCTTGGGTTTTATTTGCTAAGATTAAGTGTTTGATTTTTTTCTTTTCTTGTTAATGCTGTTTCTGAAGATCCGTGCTGATTCCATGTGCTCCTAAACTTGTAATTAATTTTTCAGACATACAGATCCATTGGCACATGGAAGTGTTAGTCTTAAGAAACAAGGCCAAGTGTGCACAGCACAAAAAAGTGTCTGTAAAAAGAGTGACCAGGGCCCAGGGTGTGAGCAGGGAAATAGAGGTCTGTCCTGGCTCTGGTCAGCTGTGACCAGGTCTCTTAATTTCTTCTTCCCTTTCCACAGGTGCCTCCCTGGCAGTACAATGTGATTCTTTCCTGATGTGATAGAAGCTGGAAGCTGCTGCCTTGAGAAAAGTATGAAGCAAGCAGGGCCTCACATGATCAGTGATGGCACAGGAAACCATCACATTAGGTTTCAGCCTTACTCGGTCCATTGAAATCAAAGTGTACTTCATGAGGCCAATATTGCTGACAGAGCAGAACACAACTATATCAACTTGCTCCTTTTAAGTTCTCAGTTTCTTAAATAATTTCAAGGTGTAGAAACAGCATTCTTCCTTGTTTGCTTTTAATCTGGTTCTGTGAGAAGCTCTGGATTTTACAGGAAACTCTGTGGTATGACCGGGTCAGGGAGCTCAGGTCATTGCCTGTCCACTCTGGATAAAAGAGGTTTGAAACTGTTTTTTGAAAAGAGGATTGCTTTATCAAAATGCTGGGAGGCTGTCCTGGACTGCAGGCCCTTTTCCTGGAGGCAGGCATGCATCTGATCTGTTTTTCCATCCCTCTGTCAATCGACAGCAGTGCTTTGCTGCACGGCACCATTAAACTTCTGGCAACAGAGACAAAGATAGCAGCAGGTTTCCCTTGAAGTCTGTCCAAACCCCCTTTGGCCAGATCCTTGAGCTATGCACGGGGGAATCTCTGGGTCCCTTGGAAACAGACTAAGCCTGAAACATTCCTCCAGAACTTACTACTTTTTCTACAACTTCACATTTCTTTAGTGGCTTGGCCCTCCTGGATTTCACACTGCTATCTTTACTGGCTGCTCAGAACCTTTCTAGTTTTGTGGTTAACATTAATAACAGAATATAAAAATATCTGGTTTATGTTTGAAGTCTGTGACTAAATCAAGACAGCATCTGTGGGTACCCACCCTCCCTCTCTGGCACCAGAACATGCTGCTCTCGGGCGGCTGCTCCATCCAGGACCTTGGCACAGACAGATGCTTAAGTACATGCCTGGCTCTGGGTCCTCAGACCTTACACATACACCACAGCTCTTGACTTCTCATTCTTGTATGAGCTGTAGAGCTTTATCCTCTCTCACATGGATGAGGGTGTGGTGACTCACATCCCCACAGTGTTTGCAGAACAGGGGTCTCACCTGCTTGGCACTGAGGGGAGCTCACCTCCTTTCACACACAAACCTGGGCCCATTATTATTATTTAGCAGGTCATCTTCCCCTGAATAGTAAAGGATTTATAAAGGATGCTTTTTAATTTAAAAAAAAGAGCAGTCTCGCAACTTTTCAGCATATGCCAGATGCACAAAAACTATATAGCATTAAATTCTGCCATTCTAATTCTATATTAAGTCTGCAGGAAAATCTGTATCCAAGAAACTCATAGGAAACTGATACTAAACTGTTAATGTCCATTAATTTCAAAGAATAGCAAATCTGCACATTCATCATAAAAAGACACTGGTTCCTGTAGCAGTTTCTCTCCCAGGGCACTGATGAACCTTAGTAGTGCTGATTTTTCTCCAGAAAGGGAAATAAAATTAAGTCAAATCTTTGCAACAAACTCACTGCAACTTGGGATCAAGTCATGTATGTCTTCCAATGATGTTTTGAACCTCATATTGGAATGGTCTTGTTTTCTGCTCTGGCTTTTCTGAAATAGTCCTCTCCCCAAAAGGCAATGTTTTGATTTATGGCCAAACAATGATTTGAAGAGGGCAAAGGGTTCTGTGATGCCAGTGAGATAAATGGGAGGCAACATGCTTCAAGGGAGGTCCTTCAGTGATTTACAGCAGACAGCAATTGTTAATAGGCCAACATTAGCTTTCTACTTCTCCAATAAATGTGCCAGGTTGGAATGCAAGTGTGTAGCCCCAGTGTCAGCTTTATGGCCCAAGGAACTTCTGCTTTTCAATGAAAGCACAACAGCTTTCTCAACCCATTTGCATTGCCTGCCTAACTTTCTCCTTGATCAATCTCTTCCTTTGATGACCCTTTTGAGGCTTATTATTTTCTGTGCTGTCTCTGCTCTGATGTCCATGCATTGGTTGCACTCAGGCCAGAAGGTCTGTGGCAGAGAAATGTATGTAAGAGGGCTGTGCAACAGCTTTTGTGTCTGCAAGCAATGGGCAGGGATCTCCACAGCCTGGGGCTTTCTTCAGGTGGTATGTGTGCATGCATGTGTTTTTGTGTGTGAATCCTATCGTTTGCTTAATTTGAGTAAGAAATCAGCACAACTGTTTATGAAAATGTTTGCCTACCAGGCAGTGTAGATTATGCTGGGAGTCAGACTCCTTGTTTTTTCATGCTTCTTTTGAGAAGGAGGTAAAATCCTTTAAAATCTTTCAGCAGTGTTCTCTTCTTCATGGTCCAGTGGCCTGTGATGCTATTTATTATAGAGTCATAGTGCTTTCAGGTAGGGGATGTGAATTTGTTTTATGTCCCCAGTGTCTTCCTGTACCCTGTCAGTGGCTGCAGCTGCTGAGGAGGAAATACCCTTGAAATGATCACTCCTCCCATGTCTGGGCTTTTTTTGCTACTGGATTCCCAGCTGATTAAGACTGTTACCAGTGGAGATGGGGCTTGTTGAACTGGACCTGGTACATTAGCAGAATATACAAAGAAGTATAAAGGGAAGAAGAATAAGACAGACACATGTCAGAGAATGAAAAGTTTTTTTCTAGAAGTTCACCAGTGAGGTGAACAACAACAGAAAAAGTCAGCTAAGGCAAAATAAATGCTTAAGAAAGTTCAACCAGCAAACAAAGGTGCTATAAAAACATCACAGACATGACTGACACCAGGTTGTTGACTGTTCCCAAGAACAGTGTCAAAACTAGTTGTCTGGACTGGTTCCACATGCTAGTGACTCTTCCACCTGCCTGTCCAATATACAGTCTAATATAAGGGCTTCCCCAGGAGGTCTGTCTTCATGTAGGGACTGGAAATCTGAAAATGCGAATAATCACCCCAAACAAAACCCTCCAAAAACACTTTACTGCATTACACAGCTTTGACCTTTGAAAGCAGATAAGGGGGAGGATGGAGTACACATACCAGGTGGTAAGTGCACTGCTGGGTGTGTTGTTGAAGAGAGTTCAGGTCTTCTGCTGATGGAACAGGGCTGGGAGTTGTGGTGAAGTGAGGTAATGCAGAAAAGATGTGAAAGACAACCAGTACTTTTGATGATGGATGTTTGTCTTTCTGCACCAGTTAAGGCTCTGTATTTGACTGTCTTCAGGGTTTTGATATTTTGGGGAAGAGATGTTTTCCTGTGGGGAGGAGGAGCAGATGAATTTGACAGCTGCTTAAAGTGGAGCATGCATTAATTTTTAAAATGTTTCATAATTCATTATTTTTAGTCTATTTTTTTAAATGTTGTGCCCACAGATACACTGAAGTTCTTGTGTTGATCATAAATGGCGAATTACCAGAATACAACAAAACTTAGTGTCTCTTATTTCCTGAAACTCATTGATACCTGTGTCACTGAAATTGAGGCTGGAAGAAGGGAAGGGGGGAAATATAAAGATATTGTTCAATTTATTAATGAGATGGGATTTTCTGATGGGGAAAATTCACAGGGTATGGAGGAGGGAACACAAGCTTCATTTTCATGTTATTAATCTATTCACTACATAAAATTGTTTAGGGGAGGTTGTTGTTGGTGACAGTGGAGATCCTTTTTTGTTCTCTCCATCTCCTTGTCACACCCAAAGAACTACATTCCTGCATGCTCTCAGTTTGTTGTAGCCTCTGAGGGGATCAGGTTTTCCTACCAGAAGGCAAAAGGGCATTCCCTGCCTCTCCAGCCTTTGCGCTCAGAAATGACCATGCTGAGCAGATGTGCCTGTGTCGGCACAATTCATTCACAAATATTGTTCTGAATCAGGAATTTGAAAATGCATTTACTCCCATCCTTGGTGCAGCTCAGCAGTGACTCGAGCAGGATTCTGCTTGCAGCAGAGACACTGCAGTTCCAGGAGATTTCTTGGAAGACAACTGATAATTGAGCAAAACCCAGAGAGAGAGGGAACCTCTCCTTTCCTCATGAGGAAGTTTCTAGGCTTCAGTGTACGCTTGCTAGTACTGCAATGCCCTGAGGACATGCAGTTTCTAGGAGTTAATGTTGAGTTGTATGGATTAATAACTGTTCAGTTTTCTAATGTGGCACTGTGAAAAAAATAAATCCTTAATGGGGATTATTGTCTTGGTTGTGTAAATATGTAGTTAGCTATACTTAAAATGCATATTATCAGCCTCTTTGGAATCATTGCATTCTCTCATGTAAATATGTATTTAGGGCATTTTTAAAATGCAGGTTTTTGCCCTGATTATGTAAATATGCTTGTACACTAAAAATGGCAATTTCTTCTCCAGCCCCCCACCCCTGCTTTTTTCTTCTTTAGAATATGTAACTGAATTTCATGCTTAAGAAAGTGAGGAAGTACTAGTACAGATTGGCTAAGAATATTTAGGGCAGGTCCTATGCAACCTTTCTCAAAGAGCCTGTCAGTCCACCTAATAGAGCTATCTCTGCATTCCAGTCCTTGTTTTTTGCTGAGCCCATTCATTAAGACTGTCAAAACTGCCAGACTGGAAATTACTAGGCTGGCATTTTGGGCACAATCGACACATTTTCTGTACCTCGTGAACTGGAATACAAAGCTTTCTTTATAGAAATATAATGTTCTGCTAATGACAGTGCAGATAGTAACCATAAATTTCACTCCTTTACATCAGAGAGAACTCGGATTCCTTTATCTTGTCTTGAGTCCTATTAATCCCTTTTTTTCAATATTATCCTGAGTCAGTTCATTCCACTGATTAATCGCATTAGTCAAATTGCAAGAATAAAAGGAGCCAGTTTTGACACCTGAGTGGAAAAAATTTTCATTTTTCTTAGCTGTCTAAAAGTATATAAGATATCCTCTAGAGACAGTAGAGAAAGACCAGCATCTCTGAAGAGTGAGCCAGCCCATCCTAAAATAGGTAGGATGAGCTCTGCTGTGGAAACAACCTAGGCTGAACTTTTAGACAGGTGAAATAAATCCTGTCACTTCTGCTCACTCAGTTTTATGGTGCCTAAACTCTGTATAGGGGTGAGGACTCCTTATGGCTGCTACATGGGGAGGATTCCTTTGGTGGTGCACCCAAAGGTCCTGGTCTCTGATGACCCAGAGTAGGAATGACATTAGATTGCAGAGTGTCTCCCCTGGTGGAGGGTCACGCATGTATACCTGTGTTCGTTCATTCGTTCGTTCGTTCGTTCGTTCCTTCCTTCCTTCCTTCCTTCCTTCCTCCCTCCCTTCCCAGAACCCTGGAAGAGAGAGAAATGCATGGTGAGTCAGGTGGAGCTTGCCATTATCACAGCCTGGGATGCAGTGAGAATATTTTTGGGAATTACTCTGAGTCCCACTGTTGACAAGGCAGCAGCTGGTTTGGGTTGGATTGAGGCTGGCACTACCCTGCAGACAGGGATCTGTGTTTGTGCAGTGCAGTCTCTGCTCAATGCCAGTGGAGAGGAGTGAGTCTTAATGAACATCTGAAAAGGAATTTTAGTTTGAATAAGAGTTTTGCATAGGTGGACTGGCAGTTTGTGTGTTCCTGTATATTATCATTAGACATCAACAAGATCTTCTCAAGGAACAGGGGACCTAGATTTCACTGTGTGGTTATTAACCAAGAGTGCTTCGTACTCTGTCTAGTCCCAGGACAGTTGAATTTTTATGTCATCTGTTTAATTCTGCTGGGGTTGAGAAGTAGCACACTGGTTCTAGCTCTGCCCATGCCCATGCCTCTTTCATGGCTGGGGTTGTGAAGACTGACGCTACTCCTCACAGAGCAGGAAAGCAGTGAGAAATGCAAATTTTCTGCATGAATTTGAGGAACATTGTGTTACCTCTACAACATCTGGGTGACATCCTCTCATGGCAGTGGATTGGACTACATGACCTTTAAAGGTCCCTTCCAACCCAAATCATTCTATGATTCTACGACATTCACTTGCCACCTGGATCTGGAAAGGTTTTTCTGCCATTTGAGTATGCCTGCTGTAAACAGCTCTCGTGTAGGAAATGTTAGCTGAGTGTCAGATTAACTAAATTGATTTGTCAGCCAGAATATCATGTCAGATAAACACAGCGAATCCTCATTCTAGCTGTTATCACACACAGTATTCACACTGATCTGGTTGGTAGGTGGTGATTGCCCATCTGTGTTACCTGCTGGAGAATTTTTTTTGGAATAATGCCATTGTATTAGAAGTAAAATCCAAAGATGTGGCTAATGACTGCTAACAGGTGTCTGTAAAATCTAGGAATTGAGCCAACTGTTATAAAATCAGGAGCCAACCTAATTTGCACCAAACTGTTACAGAAATCTTGAGCTAGATTATTTAAATTTTGGATTTAGGCATTGGTTTTATGTTCAATCATTGCTCAGTGATGTCAGCTGGAACTGAGGGAGGAGTTCATCACACAGTATTTCTCATTTGGGTAAAAGATAGTAATACTGGGAGTGTACAAGAAAGAAGCAATTCCCATGAAACCCCCAAGGATATTGTGTACTTGCAGCTGAAGGGGAGAGTGCCAGAAGGCATTAAGCAACTGCCAGAAATTTCAAGAGCTGATAGAGACTTTAACAAGAGGAGAACTTCAAAATATTTGATCTCATTTGGGCAGACTCCAAATTGTAATGCTTACCTGAGATGATCCTCACCATCTTCCCTCATCATTGATAGAAAATTACTTTTAAAAGCCAGTTTCATAGAAGAGCTTGTTAGGAAAAATCTATTTGTTTGTAGGTTCAATTCCAACCAGAGTAAGTGTAGCTGGAGTCCCTGAGCCTGCAATCTTCAATCAGCTGGGTCCATACCAGCCACAGGACATACTGAGAGCAGGAGGAAAGTGGACAGCACACTTGCTGAGCTTGCTCTTTAGTGAGACGGGAAATAAGTACATCAGTGGAAGTCATCTGAAGGCCTCTTGTCTCCAACTCCAACTAAAGCTGCAAAGGCATTTTGAATATTGCACAAACACAGTGGGGAAACAGTTTCTTCTGGAGAAACTTCAGACAGTTGGCTCTCGGTAGGTCTTTGAACAATTGACGAAGCAAATGTTGAGTGTGCAGTGGGTATCTGACTGGGAATTACAAGTTTTGTCATCCAAATTATAGGCAGGAGGGTGATGTCATGCTATAATAAGGCATGCAGACATGCTGGGTTAGATTTTGTGGCTTTCAAAATGTAGAAAGAAAGATGCAAACATGAAGGGCAATGTACTCTGCTGGAATTTTTATTCCAGAAACAAAGACATGGTACTTTGCCAATGTCCTAAAAGCAACTGCATAGATGTGAGACCTTTCAGATTTAGGCAGCATTATCTCAAATCCCATTTGAAATGTTTTGCTGATTGTTTCTTTTACCATTTCCCCCCAGAAGATTAACTTGTGTTCAGGTCCTCAGAAGACGCTTTTGTGAAGCTGCTAATTGCAGAGCTGAGGAAAACGGGTCACATGGTACACTCAGCACTTCCCTAATTAATACACAACAGCACATGCTCGTGTCGAACTGGCTGCAAATTCGGCTCTGGCTGACTGAACACTAATGACAGCACCTACTGTACTAAGCCAATACTAGTAAAGAAAGCGAAATGGCCTGTTGAAACCCCAAATGGGTGATGAAAGTTCTACATCATCCAGACCTTTTAATGTAATTGTGTAATGGCACAGACTGGCATTCAGCCTACCAGTATCCATTAAATTAGTAAATAAAACACTCTGAAGGCCTTGGCTATATCATGACACACTTAGAAATCCATCTGAAAGTTCTTGACTATATCCAATAAACCCAAACAAAACTTTATGGTTGATGCTAGAAGTCATCGTCTTAAAGTACATGGGAAGATGTGCTGTGTTTCTATTTTTCTTTTATTTATAACACATCTTAGATTCCATTTCTGCTGCTTCTCCGTATATTTAAAGGATCTTCGTTTTCACTGTATCACTTTTGAGTCATTTGAAGCTTTCTGTCTTGTGATGTCCATGTATCAGTGTGTGACTGATATGGAAGGCAGCTGTGCTGTCCAATGGGTTATGTGGTTCACAAAAAGCAGCTTCTGTCAAAGGCTTTGTGAAGCTGCAGAGGGTCCATCTGAAATGCTTTCTATGATCAATTCTGACAAAAAGAGTTGGCTGGAGGATATTGCCAGCCCAGCACTTGTTACTATAACTAGTCAAAATGATGGGTTTTCTGCAATGTTTAAGCCTGCATTTTCTTTTTGTCTTCAAAAATTTATTTTATCTCCAAAAATCCTGTTGTGAATTTAGAAGATATTTACTCTCAAACCTCGAGTAAGTTTTATATTCTGTGCTTCTGAACCATAAGCAAAACTGTTTTTCCTTTCCTCAGAAATGCTGACCCTGGGTAAATAGCTCTCCATTCTTTTTTTTTGTCTGTGATCTAATTAATCTGCATTTTCCCCTTAGTATCCTGCTGTGTATATACTTTTACAGGGCTATTTCCCTCCATGCAGCATTAGCGATAGGGAAGATCAGCATGACCATCCCTTGTGGCTTCACCCAGGGCAGCACAGTAGCCAAAGCATGAGCTGGTGATGGTTTCTGCTCTAGGCAGGCAGTCACCCCTCTTGCTAGTGGCTGCAATAATTGATGTTCTTCTAGAGAGATCCCTGGGCACCGTGTCTCTACGGAAATGGCATTTCTCTGACTTGGGAGATGTTCCACTCAAGGACAAATGCTTTCAGCTGTAGTGTTACTCCTAGGATTAGCAGCATCCTTTTGCAACAGTTATGATGGATTATTCTGCCAGCCCTTGGAACCCTCAAACCTTTTCCATGGGGAGCTTGGTGACAACATGTTCCTTTGATCCTGTATGACCTATACATTTCTGATTCTATGGTATAATTGGAAAGAATGACTGTCATAAGGTTACAGAATGGTTGAGGTTAGAAGGGACCTCTGGAAGGCAACTTGTCCAATCCTCCCTGCTCAAGCAGGGACACCTAAAGCCAGTTGCCAAGACTGTGTCCAGGTGGCTTTTGAATATCTCCAAGGATGGAGACTCCAGGGCCTCTCTTTCTATTAAGTCATATTTAAGGGCTGTGATTTGAAAAGCAGATTCACCAGAAAAGAAGTGTGAGGAAAGGTGGAGGGAAGGGGCCACTGAGTCTTTCCACATGCTGATGGCTTTGCACTCTGCACTCACAGATGGAGCAAGGGGGTTTCTGCCCAGAAGCAGCACAGCAGACCTTACCCAAGGAAGCTCTAGGGAAAGTTAGAAACTAGTTTCAGAAGCTGTGACTACATTCTCAAGTAGCACACTGCAAATGGAGAGGACCAGATGATGCTGAGAATTGATGGTATCACCACATACACACATTGGGATTTTACTGTGGACTCACTCTAGTTAGGTACCAGTGAGCTGCATGTCCATTAGTGTTCAGAGAACACTGAGTACACTTTTGGGACACATCTTCCAAATTAACTTCAAGGTAAAAAAAATCTGGTTCAAAATCTGCCACTCTGTGATGTGACCCAAAATCTGGCAAGTGAAAATGGCAGGTCGATTTGCTTCCAAACCATACACTTGATATGAGCTAATACAGTAATGCAGATGCACCCAGAGACTACAGCATCTCTTTTAGATGTGTTAGGAGACAAGAGCAGAGAGAATAGTCACAGATATTGCCTAAGTTTTCCCTTCTGCAGATGATCATTCTTTTGCATTTTTTATTGTGGGTATTTTTTTAGTTTATAAAAGGTTATGATTATCTGAAAGTGCAGAGGTCAAAATGCTGGTTGCTTGGGAGCAATGTTCCTAGGAATCTGGCTGCTGTAAATTAAAACTATGTCACCATTGTAGGGCAAGGAATTCTCAAATAGGCTGTAAAAATAGACACAAGGCATTAGTAAAACAAGTATGAATTGAGGCCATGCTGTTTGTGGCATGCTCCTTCAAACTCACCATTGTGGTGTACAGAACTTGAAGAATCTCACTGTCAGATAACCACCACATGCTGTGCATTGTATATAACTGGAGCGGAAGAAAAATGAGACAGGCACACCCTTTGTGACTTTCATTCCTTAAAAAATATTTCTCCTCACTCTTGGTAATAAAAACTTAAAAGTTTGAGGTTTGGATCTGCTTATTATTGTGGGTTTGCTAGCTCTCTTATGTTTTTAAGACCATGTAAATAATTTCACATATATACGTATAAATATCTTTTCTAACGCATATACTAGCTAGATAGCTAGCTAGATAGGATTGACTCATTCTAAAGTGGTTAATAGAAATCAAACTGCCTCAATTTCTCTTTGCTGTCCAGGCTTGACAAAGCACTTAGAAATTTTCTCTTCTCTGTCTAGATTGGGTCTTTCTGTGTGTTCCGTTATATGATCTGTAGTCAAGTAAGAGTCTTCAATTGCACCTTGTGGCTTGCCATAAGGAATTAGGAAAGGATCTGCCTAAAACAGCTGAACCTAGAAACTGAAAGAGAGTAGATTTAGATTAGATATCAGGGAAATATTCTTCACTGTGAGGGTGGTGAGGCGCTGGAACAGGTTGCCCAGAGAAGATGTAGATGCCCCATCCCTAGAAGTGTTTAAGGCCAGGTTGGATGGTACACTGAGCAGCCTGGTCTAGTGAAAGGTGTCCCTGTCCACAGCAAGGGGGTTGGAACAAGATGATCTCTAAGGTCCCTTCCAACCCAAATCATTCTATGATTCTATGATTCTATAATCTCAGGTCCTCCAAATGCTGAACCAATGCTTATGTTCTTTAGGTACAAAAAATGGGAGGTTTATCTTTGGCTAGTAAGAGAGATCCCTTCATTGCTATATTATCTGGAAGCTTATCTTTACTGCAGAGTTGAGGATGAGACAACTTCAGCATTTCTTCCTTTGAGACTGTACTTTTGCCCACAGACCAGGGAAAGCTCAGCTGTCTCCTCAAACCTGCACTGTGTTTGGGCACTTGCTTACAGACTACTGGTTCTTCATCTCTTCCCATTAAAGCCTATGTACCATTCCTAATAATAATCTGGCACCTTTGGCACAAATGATCACCCACATGGGAGAAGCAGAAACCACAAAAGCAAGAGCCCAGAGGCATAGGAGCAAGGCAGAGGAATGAACAATGAGACTTGGACACAGAGTATTAGTTCTGAGGTTTGTATTGATTTAGTGTCTTTAATTCTTAATTAGGAAGTGATTGCATTAATATGTGAGCTAAAAGTAGAAGACAGAGGCAGGCTGAGAAAGCAAGAAAAGCAGGAAGGATGGGGTAGCAAACTGGAATTCCACTCCAAGTGGAGTCAGAGCCGTGAAGAGTCTTCTTGCCACCATGTAAGCAAGGATTTCAACCACAGTATTTAAGGAGGGTTCAGGAACAATGTCAAAGGTTGATGCAACTTAGAGAGTCTGCTTTCTTTGGTGATGTTTTTTTGTCAAGCTATTTCACACTATTAAAAGACATGTTAGGAGTATGCTTACCTAGGCTTTGCCACACAGTATTTTAAGTCACATGAAAAGAACAGTCTCTTAATTGTTGAATCCCACTGGACAGTAAATTAACTAAAAGTTAGTTAATAAAATCCACACTTCACCATTTGCATGGCAAGCTGCCATTTAAAAATACTCATTGGAGCTGTCTATCACTGCTGGGTTTAATCTTTCTGAATTCTGAATGTGCTGGCCCTCTTGGGATGCTGAATGGCCTTTTTCCTAGTGTTCTGAATCCCCTGCAGAAAATGAGCATATTTACGTAAATCAATGTCTTAACCAAAACAGTCTCATCACTGATTTAGGGGGCTTACACCACTATACCTCATGGTAGCATCACTAGAGTGAAGATAACAGAAATGGATTCAGCCCTATGCTGCTTCTAAGTAGTTTTGCAGTTTCCTTGTCAATCTGTTGGTACAGCAGCCTACATGTAAGAGCAGCCTATTTGCTCCAGTACTTTGAGAGAACCACACTAATTATGATGGGATGCACTTGGGTGTCTATTAAGGGATTGCAACTTTCAGATGAATAATCTTCTGTCTTCAGCAGACCCTTAGCAGAGTTATCAGGTATATGGAAGCTAAAAAGCAAAGGAGAGATCAGGAAACATTAACTTTACAGCATAAAGACAGTTGCTGACCCTATTGTTTTCCTATCTTCTGTCAAGCTAAGAGATGATAAAGGTGAATTATTTTAATTTCAGTTGTAGTGTCAGATTCACATCTTCCTTTTAAAAACTATTCAATCCCAGAAGCAGTCAATTAGTCTTGCTGAAAAGGTACACTTCCAAACAGATGTTCTTGCCAATAACGTTCATCTGATAAACCTTATTATTTCAATCCTGCTGATGGCTGGTGGTGGGGAGAAGGAGGAGACTGAAGGGTGAAGGAAATTTGGCATAAGGAGGGCATGAAGATACTAAAGAAATTTTTTCTTTAGTATTTCTCCTGAGTCTGTCCCCTTTCCATGTGCATCTTCTCTTGCCTTACTAAGGTTATACCTAACAGAAAAGCGTTGGGCTCGTTTATCGTACCTGGCACCTGGAGATTTCATAGGGCTGTGCAATCCTGCTGGTAACTTTAGCAGAATAACACTGCCTTCTACTGCATTGCTGGCAAGTATCTAGGTCATTGCATCCATGCAACAAACCTTAGTGGGATTGTTCCTAGACATGGTGTAAAGCACGCTTAGTGTACTCATGGAGATCTTGGTATGTGCTTGGTACAGCTGTTTAACTTGCCCAGTGGAGTCTGTAGGCTCAGACTCTGCCATGGGGAAATCCTTTGACAGCCTTGCCAGCTGGATAAATCACAATTATCTTACCCTCAAGCTCAGGAAAATAAAACTATCTTGCTGGGCCTGTGGTAATATGGTTAAGAGTGGAGCCTTTTCACCTTTGTGGCATCCCTAGAGAGTATCAATCACATCTTGACTTTTGACCCATTTGGGTCACAGCAAGCTGTGTACTATGTGCAGTAAGAATGGGAGTTGTTTTTTCATTTGAGTAAGGGAATCTGTGCATGCTGTACCCTAGCTTGCCCTATGCTGACCCTGCAAAAACAGCATTTGAAGCATTTTTTATACAGCTTCCTTTCAGCGAGTGCTTGGCAAGGCTGCCCACATCTCACAGCAGGGATGTGATAGCACATCAGGTGGTTCCTATGAGCTATGAGACTAGATGAACTCTGAGATCCACCTTCAGCTTCTTCCACCCTTGATGATGTAGAGCCCTCTAGTTTTGAATACTGACTGGTGAGGAATCCACTGGACAGACATACTTTGCCACTGGTACCTGTTAAACAGACAGCAAGTAGGATTTTTTTTACTGAGCAGATAATAACATGTAGAGCAACCATTCCTATTGGCTCTGTCACTTCTTTCACAATGAACACCCCTCCTCCCCCCAGAATCCATCTCATTTTATGCAGGACTTTTTTTCAGTCTTACAGTTTATTACTTTACCTTATCTCCCCTTCCTTGCCCTATCCTTTCAGATCCTGTCAGTTAATTGGATCTGTTGCCCATTTTAAAGGGTATTCTGTTATTTGAATGTGTTCTACTTGCAGAAAATAGCTTAATCAAATAAGAAGCACTTGAGTGCTCAAAGCTTGTCCATTTTTTCTAAATCTGGTCTGTGGGACTAATTAACATCGCTGTTTCAAGCTGCTTAGCAGCACAGGCAAAAATGATTTTTGCTGCTTCAAAAGTAAAGGCTTCTGGCAAAAATGGGGCCAAAGCTGGGTGAAGAGTTGAGATGGGGAGATCTGCAGATCTGCTACCCCTGTGGAGCCTGGAGGGCTGAAAACAGCAGCTTCACCAGTGGGAGAAGATGCTTTGCACTCCCTTCTTTGGAAATACTTTCCCTGTTTGCCCATTGCTTTTCTGAAGCGACAGCCACTCTGCCTTGCCAGGCTCTGGCATGAGAAAGGTCAGTAGAAGGACTAGGGCCATTTCACTTCTGCAAGCAGTATTTTGACCTCAGAGATCATCCACTTTGCCTCAGTGTGGAGTTGGCCTCAGTGGGAGAAGATGCTTTGCACTCCCTTCTTTGGAAATACTTTCCCTGTTTGCCCATTGCTTTTCTGAAGCGACAGCCACTCTGCCTTGCCAGGCTCTGGCATGAGAAAGGTCAGTAGAAGGACTAGGGCCATTTCACTTCTGCAAGCAGTATTTTGACCTCAGAGATCATCCACTTTGCCTCAGTGTGGAGTTGGCCTCCATCTATGAAATTACTTCTCCTTGAACCTTGCCTCTGCTGTATCTCAGCTACAAGAGCAAACTTAATCAACTCTGAAGAGACTAGTTGTCAGCCGGAATTGATCTGAAAGTGAGAAAATGATAATCAGTGCTTTATGATCATTTGAGGCAAATTCTCTAGATAGGTGGCCATGCCCAAGAGTAGACTTTAAAAAAAAGCAGGTTATTTTATTGATGCCCCATGTCTCTAATATATTCTCAGGATGGAGGATTAATATTCTGGGCATAATATAGATCATCAAACAATATAGTTTCTTATTTGTTCAACTTCAGAGAGATTTTTGTCTCTAGCAAAAAGAAAAGGGAGGGGACGCAAGGGTGTATTACATGTGTTACATGGCATGCATTCAGGCTGTAATGATGGTTAAAAATTCTTTGGCCTTGGAAAACAGCCCGAGGGATGCAGTGTTCAACTTCTAGCTGAACTACAGCTTCCATATGAATGGCATGGCTGTATCTTGACTACATTATTGATTTTTTTCAGAATTACTCCAGTGAGGCAAGTGAACAAACTTTGCTTTCCTATTAGATGCTTAGCAGCAAGCAGTACCCAAAATACCAGTTTTCAAAGTAGTCTGTTTATCCCAATCCTTTCTAATATGTGAGGAGTTATAGAAGAACTGATGGCAGTACATGCTAAACCACTCAAATCCTGGGCCCCAGACAGTGGACAAAACCCTCAGACCTTTGGGATGGCAGTTGGGCAGAGTGAGAATTAACCAGTGCTTTTCAGTACTGGCACAATCAACTGACTTGAGTCTCAACACCAAAAATACTTTCAGCTTTTAAGACTGGAAGATTCAGCCTAAACGTAGGCTTCTAGTTTGATATCCTAACATTTATGTAACACGTTAAAGCAGTTGATCTAATTTTTAACCACGGGGCTCTTAGAGGCAGGTGAAAGATGCTCTGTGTTTGGAAAAATCTGTTATTGCCCTGATGCAGGTGCCTTGCTATGAGCGTAGGCTTATGTTTTATGCTGTGTCTTATTTGCAAAGTTTGGCTCAAATCAGGCCAGCAATTCACATACTCCTGTCCCTGTTCCCAGGGCTGTAGTGTCAACACTGACATTTTAGACTCATCTAGCATGCATAACTTTGTAGAAAGCTAAAAGATGCTCTGGGGTAGCAAATGAAATCCAAATGAATCTTCATTTCCAAACACACTGTATGCCTGCAATGGTACAGCAGGGGTAATGTCTTCCAGTGTGTTTGAGAAACTTGACTAGAATGGTGCTCCATGGTGGAGTTTTTTAGAGGGCTGAATACAGTAATGTTTTAGACCTTTTTTCCCCTTTTCTCTCTCTTCTTTAGACCATGTGAATTAAGTGAGAGACAAAAAAACTCTGTATGCTGTAAACTGTGATCTAGAAATTGAGGGGGCTGATGTCAATGGCTGCTGGCTGTGTTATAAATGTCATTTCTGTGCTGGACTTAGGCCAGTACTGAGGGTGCTGCCAGTGCAGTCCTGCCATGAGTCAATACCCATGATTGTAATATGCAAAAAAATAATTACAGGGGCTCATACGTGGGTGGCAGGAGATGAGAAATAGTGAGAAATTTCACCCACTGGCTGCTCGTCCCATTGCCTGGTCTGTGGTTGGTGTTTGAGTTGAATTACATTGTATTTTGGGTACCTCGCTACCAAAGGAGGGTTTCCTCAAACACAAATTGGCCCCCAAGTGGGTTGGTTTTTTGAAGACTCTTGTTCCCTTAGAACAAATTTCAGTTTCAAATTTCAAACAAACAGTATTCCTGAGCTTGGAAGCAGGAGTGCCATTGACAAAATCAAAGTGGTTTGCAGGGAGAACAGCAAGGCAATTTATGCACTGGACATCTTGCAGAAGGAGCAGGGAGCACTGTTTTTCTCAGCTGCAGCAAGCAGAAGAAATTTGAGATCTGTGCTGGGAACAAGGAAAGGAGAAGTGGATATCTACAGAAACATAATTTCCTTGCTTTGAGACATGCAGGTGCCAGGCTGGAGGAAGAGGACCCAGCCACATTCTGGCTGTATTCACTCTAAGCCAGGTAAGGGATCCCCATCACACTGACCCAACACTGCCTGTTTGATTACTGCTGGAACCATAACCTTCCTTTTTATTCCACTCTGATCTGCTGTTCACTAGTGCTGGCAGATTTTTGTTTTTATTTTTAATAAATAAATAAATATTGTGGCCCAACTTTTTAAGGCTGTTCCCTCCCTGCCTGTGTGGAGAGAGCTGCAGATCTGTGTGCGATATAATGAAGGCCTAGGGGAGAATATTAGCACTTCTGAAAAGAGCTCAGGGAATTCTAGTTTTTGCTCTGACAACTGAAGGCAGAGGAGAGCTTTTCCTTTCATGTTTGTTTTCAGTACATAAAGTGATTGAAAGCAGCTTCCCAAAGAGGAGGATGGGGAGGGAGTGCTGAAAATTTTTAGAATTTCTAATCTGCTGCCTTAATTTTGCTGCTGCTGCACTCTCACATGGAGTCAGAGCAAGGAACAAAATATGGGGATGCTCGTTTTGTGGGCACAAGCTAGGAAAGCCCATGCATTGTGAGAGAGACCACTGTGGGGATGGGACCAGACCCCAGTGTGCTGAGGTCCATATGGGCAGGCACCACAGGGAGCAGTTGTGGTCATCTTATGTGGTAATACCACCCCAGTGGCCACTCTGCTCCCTCCCACAGCACCTCCAGTCAGCAGTGGGCTGAGCACTGCAGAGCGGGTCCCATGGAGAGGAAAGGAGAAACATAGGAAAGAATGGAAACAAAGAGGAGGATGGGATGGCAGTTATCTTTTGAAGGAATGCTTTCATGTGGGCTGAGGGGACTACCTAGATTTGGATCAGTTCTGCATCCATAGAAGCTTCCAAGAAAAGCACTTACATTCACTAACACAGATGCAGCAGGGAGAGCCTTCCTGTAGCCACGATGGCACATCAAAGCCTGTAACACAGGCCACTTCTATCATGCCTGCACATGAGATTCACTTCTTATTTTTTTAGTTACTTAAGTGGTAATACTAGAGCATCATGCACCCTGGGAGAGATTAAGCCCCAACCCTATAGAGATGAAGACAAGGCAGGTTTCTGCAGCACTTCTGCTCAGCTGGTAATGAGAAGGCAACAAAACCAAAAGCAAAACCTTCTGAGCTCTGTAGAGCCTGGTCAGAAGCCTGTTCCTGTCAGTAATATTTGTCAGGAGAAAAAACATCATACTTGTTTGCCCCTCAAAGTGTTCTAGCTGGCTATTTTAGAGAAATGAGTATTTTTATGATTAACACTGTTAGGATGAGGTTGACTGGATTCTGTGCTTTGGCCATGGCCATCTGGGCCCTCCCCACCTGCGTTCTGCTCTGTAATGGTTCACTGGAGAGGGATCACAGACCCTCTAGATGCTGGCTCCCTTGGAGCGTCGCTAAATCCTGATCCAAAACAACTCTCCTGGCCTAGGTCACGAAGCATGTGGAGAAGTCCCTCAAGTAACTTTTGGATCAAGTTAGGACTGAGCCCAAAGCCCATCTGTGTAACTATGCCTTGAGTTTTAGTTGGGTTTGCATCAGGCTGTCTGCCCTGTCCAGTTGCAGAGAGAAGCTCAGTTTCCAGGACTGATCTGACACCTTCCTTTGGCACAAAACAACCAAGAGAGGGTGGCCAAGTGGCCCGAGAGTCCTGCATCCCCCTCTTGCTTTGAGCTCTGAATTGATCCACTTGTTTTGCGTGATGGTTACAGGCCCAGGCCTGCTATTCATAATATGTCTCTTCTGCAAGTGTGGCACAGAGTTTCCCCTACTTGCTGCATTCTGATTTATTTTATTTTATTATATTATTTTATTATGTATTTATTGGACTCTTGCTGAGACCACCTTCACCTGTGTACAATCAGTCCATGCTATTCACTTCCACATGCACAATATCTGTCCCTGGTATACAGTACATTAGAAAAGTGTAACTGTGACTCTATTTGATAAAAGAGATGACAAAAAAGCTACGTACATCTGGATAGGACAGCCACAGTTGCTCTCACCTTTCTCGTCAGGTTATTTGTGGAATAACAATTCAGAAGCAAGAGCTTAGCATACTGAAATACCTTGCTGCTTTTGGCTAGTTCTTAATGAAGAAGGAAGAACGATGGTGTCTGTTGACATATATATGGCACAGAAAGGACTAACAGCAGCCAGTTAATAATCTTTGTCTCCCCCACTGCTGGCACAGGTTTAAAACAAATGCATACAAAACCCATCCCAGGCACGTGTGCTCACAGATGTCTATGCACGCAGGCATGGTTTAGCATGAAAAATCACATAAATTAGCAGGATTATAATTACTCTTTTTAATCCTTTTGCTTTGAACAAACAAGCTTTAATCAGCAGACGGGAAGCCCATTTAAAACCTGAAATGTAATCCAAGGTCAGAAGCTAAGGGTCACCACCCTTGACCGTGGACTGAACAACCAGGTGTGACCAAGAGTTGTAGTGTAAAGCAGAATCTCCCCCTTCCCCCGGGCACCTGAAGGAGACCTTGGCTGAGCAGGGATGTGGAGCTCAGCATCTCACAGCAGCCCAGTGTTTGCAGAGCCCTCAGGGCTGCGAGGGCAGCCACAGATGGGGGCACATCACTGCTTTACTCCTCAGGAACAAGGCAAGCAGCCATGAGGAGGAGGGATGGAAAAGAGCAGGAAGCTTGTAAAAGCAGTTCCCCTCTCCAGGGATAATTGAGGAGGGGTTAGAGTTAATTAGTTTATATGGGTAACAGAGGTTAATAGGGTTCTTGTTTTGGTTTTTCTCTTGCTTTGATGGAGTGTGTCAGTTGTTTTAAGCTTACAAGCTGTTGAGATAAAAAGAAAATTAAATATGTGATCCAGGTGTTGCCAAAAGTTGAGGCAGAAGTATTAAAAGGAAAGCTTAAAGAGCTGAGGGGGAGGGAGGGAGGAAGAAAAGATGTTATACATGTCAAAAAAAAAAAAAAAAGAAGCCAAAAAACCCCAATCCAAGCCTTGCATTTTTTGTGAATCTGGTGTTTAACTAGTGGACAAAAATGTTGCAAGAGCAAACAATGGAGGTATTAAGAACAGCCCTCCTGGATATCTTTCCACTGACATGCACCAAAGTACTCCTGTCCAGCTTTCTGTCATTGAGTTCCTTGTCAATGAAGAGGAGGAGACTGAGAGTTCTGTGGCTTTTTCCGTGAACCACACAAAAACTCTTTCTACCCAGGCAGATTAACCCATGCTCTGATGTCCCTAGAATCTTTAACATACCTCACAGCTATATGAAAAAGTTTGTGACTTGTATCAGATCTTGAGCAAGAGCCTCCCAGAAATGCTGGGTGAGAGCTCATAGTCAAAGCTCTGGTCTTCCCCATGGCACCATGGGGGATGTGAAAACTGACCAGAATTTCCTAATGATGCTGTATTCATATAAAAGTCAGTAACAAAAGTCAAAATATCTATAACAAACCACCTCTGCCTTGCTGATTCCTACATGGGCCCCCAGTTCCTAGTGCTATGAAATTTTTAGCAAACATTTCTAAGCTCTGTTCCTCCTTTTCATCCTGCTTTCTCTGGATTTTCATTTACTGACCACTATTTTCTACTGCTTCAGTCATCATCTGTCTAACCTGGAACTATAGATGTGAAGATGACTAACTTTCAAGACCACTTCTTCACAGACATACTCATAAGGTCTCTCCTTAGGAGCAGCAGTTCACCCTTCACTCCTAATGTTAGCAGGTCAATTTAGAAGGAAAGTGTTCATGTTTGATGGGAAGGGAGTTTCCACACCACCTGACTTGTCTTTGTAGACACAACCATCCTTCCTATGAGCTTGGGCCAGTTGTAAAAGTCGCCCTTAAGAAATGTGTGATTCAGTGCCCTGCAACCAGCAGGGAGAATTTGTACCACAGGTGTTGGAGACACAAAACACCCAGCTGGCCAGGAAAACAGCTTGTGTAATGAAGGAAATTACCAGCAAATGGCATGAAGGTGTTTTATCCTGTGTGTCATTAAGTTCTGAGGTATTCAAGGATGCCCTGTTGGAGCTTGCAGCATCAGGGGGAAAATGGCAATATGAGGGAGCCAAAGTTAATGAAGGAGATCCATGGGCATACACAGGCACTGAGAACTGACACCACCACTATGGGAAAGCTTTTTAGGAAAACAGTCATTTTCTAAGCTGCACATACTGCTGCGTGCTTCTAGTTCCAAAATATTTTGTAGACAAACCTCTTGGCTGTTTTACAGGAATCATCCAATTGACTCTAGTATAATCTGCTACTGCTTTTTCTGCTGCCTGGGGAATAATTTTTAAATATCCCCCCCAAGAAAGAGCAAACAGTGCAGCTCTGTATTCAGCCTCACTGAAAAGAGATTTGTAGCATCAGTCCCAGAGTAGCAGAGATATTTGTAGCCAGCTTCAGCTCTTTCCTTGGACACTTATTTAGTATAGGTCAGATGTGGGGAAGGAGGAGGGGACAGGATTCCTCTTGCAGTTGCTGATAACTTGGAAGTCCTGCCATCCTGTCAAATGCATCTGCCAGGTGTCCTGTGTTTCACAGCTCCCCTTGCTTGCCAGGTTATTAGCAGAACAGTATGGTCTCTTCTACTGCAGCCAGTCTGCATCTGTCTTTTGCCCCATGTTCCTGGAGGGGAGCAGACTGTCAGAAATACTCCAAGAGAAAGTAACCCTGAATTCATAATACCCAGATCTGGAATATCTGGAAAATGCAAGAGGACTGTATTTACCATTTGTCAGAGGCAAACAGGTGGGGAGGCAATGGAGAACTTGTTGCCACCAAACAGCTCTTCATTTTTTTGTGGAGAAAGTTCCAACAGCAAAGGAACACTAACCCAGAAAAAAGAAAGGACCAAACGTGCAAATATTCACTGCTTTCCACTTGCAAAAAATTCTGTTTAGTACATGTTTATGGAACTTGTCTCAGATGTTCTATAAATAGCAGTACAGGAGTGAGTCTTCAGCTCCCTCCAGGAAGCCCTACATTCTTAGCATAGAAACTTAATCCTGATTTTCACAACAAAAAAGAACAATTATTTTTAGCATTTTTAAAAATAGACTTCAGTAGCCCAGTGTTGAGTTGCCAAAGCAATGCATGAAAGATGTGTCACTTCACAGGAATGTGGCACAAGTTGATGGATTCTGAATGGCCAGAATGTCTAACAGTAATATGGTGGTTCAGATGTGTTGAGGTGTTAAGATAAAGATTTCAGGCAAGACTTGCAAGGGCAATGGTAAGATGGAAGAAAAGAGGTCTGAGGAACATCCTGACAGTGATGAAGGACGAGACAGAGGAACGGGATATCCTAGGACGCAGTGTTGAGCCTATGCAAATGAGGACAGAACCCAAGCATTGTGCCTTCTCCTCGTTGAGGTGCCAGGATATCTTTAACAGGGCAAATATTGCACAGTTTGAAAGTTACAAGGACTATAATTGGGTTTGGTTCTGTCATGACAGAAGTCCAGTTCAATCTGGTCCTAGTGAAATCAAAAGCCAATCTCTCGTGGACTCAAATCACTCACTGTTCCGTCATCTGGACTCTGATAGTAGCATCTCCTGTGGCTT
>NW_008692874.1:77816-86133 GCF_000695815.1 Acanthisitta chloris | reverse complement strand
CTGTTGTTGTCTGTTGAAACTTAGTAGATTTCCCATACTTCCCACCTACTCCCCAGGTTGTGAGTAGAGCTGCACACACTAAAGCTTTCTGGGAGGAAGTGAGGAGTGGTGGCAGCTCTCTTCTGCTGGCAGTGCTAAAGCTCAGATCAGAGGCTGGACCTAGTGCTGAATACAGATACAACACTGGCTTACCTTGAAGGACCTACCAGAAGTTCATAGCCAAACAGAGCACAGCCTCAGCACTTGCTCCCTCCTCTGCAGGCTTATCTCCAATAATCACCTTGTTTAACTGTCTGGCACTTAGACTCCTAGTGCAGGCTAATCATCTGGGTGACTATTGCCTTTCTAAGGTGTTGAAAAGCCTGATGTATGTTGCTGAGAATATGGAGGAAGACAAAGAAAAGCAAGAGTTTTCTAAGCTGACTTTGCTGATACAGAAAATAGCCATGTAACTACAGTTCAGCTCCTATATAGGATGATCTGTATCATATATTTGTAGCTAGCTTTTCCTAAATATAAGTATCTCAAACAATGCTTTAGACAACTACCTTACTAATGTATACTTCCCATGCACCATTTTACTGATCTGCTCCAAAGGATGCAGCTGGAAGATCTCAATTTGTCTGATATGCCTTGAAAGTGATGGGATAGTGCTCATCTGTCAAACAAAGCTGGGAGAGAGATGAGATGCTTATCTCTTACAGACAAAACACCTGTCTGTCTGGCTTTGTGAATGCTAATTTTGCAAGCTAAAAAAAAAGACAAACCACAACAAAACCAAACCCCCACCATTTTCCCCCAAAACTAAAATAAATATATTTATATCATATTTCCATCAGCCTGTATTCCAGTTATCTAGAATGCAAGTTAAAATCCATGGAAGAAGGGATGGAGAATTACCTTCTTTTTCCATGGTTCTAAATACGTTTGTTTAGTATTCTCTTAAATATGTTTATTTAATATTCATTTGTGAGATTTTTCTCTTTTTTCTTTTGTGGTGTTTGGTTTTCAAGCATTTGTAGTCACATCATTAAAAGTAGGCTGGGTATGTAAAATCCCCCTTAATAATCTAAGTTGTCAAAAGTGAGAGCATTTTGTAAAATATCAGAAAAGCCTCAAACTGAATAATGATGAAAATATTGAGATTTTTTGGTCTGCTGTTGTAAACATGCCTTGCACATGATTCAGCAAGTGTAGTTTATGTTATTCTTGCCTTCTGTTTTTCATGCAGTTCTTTGCTTCTACTCCCCCATGAAGATGGATTTTGACATGAAGTATGAAAAGTACAGTGCCTTATAAAAACAGAACTTCCTTATAAAAATAGGACATACTGAAACACAACTCTGTCCTAGCTAATGTGGGTAAACAGATAGTAAATAGATCTGCTTCCTTTCTAGAGGGAAGCAGGACAGATGGGCAAGAACTGCTCCTGCTTTCAAAAATGGGCAATGCTCAGTTTCATACTTACTGATACTTTCAGCTGTAATGCCTGCAACTTCTTCAGCATCAACTGTCAGTAAGACAGTTCAGTTTAGTGTGCACAGTTAGTGGAAAAATAGGATTTGGTGACAGTTGCTGTTTACGTTTCTCTCTTTGCTTTGCACTTAATGAGCAAAGACACAGAAACCTCTGGAACAGAAGTAGCAAGCTGCAGTCGCCAATTAAACAGAAGAAAGTAACACCATTTCCATTGGGCTACAAAGTCACAGGTGCTGATATTGCAGGTGGGGACAGAGATCTATAGCCAGAGCTGATTTGTGCCTCAGATTTAAACCAGCATCATACCTAAGACTAGAAATTAAAAATTTGACTTTGCAGAAGCAGAAAGGTAATTCTTTGCTCTAAAAATAAATGGGACCCCTGAATTCTTGCTGAATTTTCCTGCCTGCTCACTGCATAACTGCAGTGCTTGGTCGCTGGAGGCACTGGGTGCAGGCACCTCTCTTGGGCAGTAGTGGGTTAATCAGTACTTGCTGTAGCATGGAGCTGGAGCCATGCTCTTGAAATAGAGCTCTTCCCTTGCATCTTCCCAAAGTAACTTCTAAGCAATTACTGCCAAGGTTTTGGAGACAAGCTAAATATTAGACATCTGTAAACTTAGTTGGAAACTGGAGGAAGGTGGGCAGAAGGGACATGCAGCAATTCGCTAGCAAGTGTCATTGTCAAACCACTCTAGCTTTGAAAGGGAGCATTAAGGTGTCATTTGCTCCGTGCCCTGGCTTCCTATAGAGCACTGCTAATGAAAGACCTCATTGTGTATGTGGTCACTAACTACAAAGAACAGTCATAGACTTTGTGAACATAACCATTAAAAAAAAAGAGCCTGTAGGCCAGAGCCAATCCTACAATTAGCTCCTGGCTGTGAGTAGAAGCACCTGCTCTTGCTGCAGTGCCTTTCAAAAGAGACTTTTAAACCTCTGTCTGGTCGAAGGGCTGCTTTTTCCCTTGAATGACTTGCCTGTGTTCCCACATGTGCATGTATTATATACCAAGCTCAATAGAAAACACTAAGAGAAAATTGCAACAGGAGCTAAAGACAAGCCTTGCATCTTCACCCATCCACTTGCAGAGGGCAGTACTTTGGAGAAGGGCCATGCAGACTTTGCAGATGTGACTGACAATCCTACAGATCCAGGGCCATATGAAATGAGTTTTAAAAATCTGTCTCTTTGATCTTGTTGACTCTCCTTGCTGTGGTAACAGCAACCCATGACAGGAGCAGGTGTTGAGGCTGCTGGGGGCAACTTGTGGCACCACACTGGGCCATGCCTCTCAGGCACACTGCATTGCACAGCTTGGGCACCTCATTTCAGAGCTGCCTTTCTCTCAGGATGCCAAGCATGCTGATGCTCTGCAGCTCAGGGTGGCAGGTGTAGAAATTCTTGGGTTGTGAAACAGGGTGTTGTCAACCCTTGGTGGCATGTGTATCTCAACACATGAAAATACAGCTAAATGAGCTTTTGCAAGGAGAAATTACACCTATGTTAAATATATGCATGAAATGCATGCACAAGCCCATCTTTAAATGTGCCTATAATGCACACAACATGACTGAAGAGAAATGAGTGTAAATTTGCAGATGTTTTTGACTTTTCAGCTGTAGACCCCTACTTGATAAAAATCTATTTTCATCCTAAATAAATCAGTACCACATCACACTTTCGTCATGTGTCTGAATGTTTCAATTGTTTCAGGAGCATTCAGTAGATTTTCAGACCTCTGATATTGCTCAATAAATAGTGAGCTGTATGTTTGAAAAAAGTCAGGTTGGTAGGAAAATCAACCTTGACAAAAGATATCTCTTCTAAAAATCAGAGTTAATTTGGAATGTGTTGTCAGCTTACTGAGTTATTTTGCCTTTGACTGCCAGGAGAATTTAATTTTTCAGTTTCAAGTGAAATTCCTCTCATCAAATCAGGTTTGGGCCTTATAATCAGATCATGCCATTCAAGGCAAAGCTCTACCTATGTGTACAAGGCAAATCTCTGTCTAAAGTGACAGCATATAGCTGGGTGTAGTTGAATAGCACATCTGCCATCACAGGTTCCCTTCCCTGCACTCACTGGGCAGGCTGCACTGACCTCAGCACCAAACTCCTGCATACTTAAATACACTGGGCAAGCTCAGTTTCAAAGTTTAAATGTCTGAGGGTAAAAATAGGATAAAAATGAGATAAAACCCACACACACTTTGGCTTCATGGGAGATGATCTTTTGTTTGCCATAGAGGATGCCTGAGCTTGGCAAAAGCTCAGCAGAATCAAGAGCAAAGACTCTCAAATTTTCATTACATTACAGCCCATTTCAATGGATTTTTAAACATGTACCATAACCCACCTGTCAGTCAGGTGGTTATTTTGCAATTAAAAAAATTGAGCCACTCCAGCAAGGTGGTCTTTTGCCTCCAACAACAAATTGGTAGTAGAAGTGAGGGAAGAAAGAAAGCATTTATTGCAGTAATTGCCTAATGCAGTTGTTTATTTAGTTCCTGCGGTGCAGCATGAATTAGAGGGCTCGTTGCTGAGGGGTTTTAGTCAGGAGAGAGGAAGGAAAGACTGTTCTCACAGCTGGTGGCCTTTCACCTCTGGGAGCAGCAGCTCGATCTGTCACAGAGAGCTTCTCTGCACCTTAGTGTATAGATTGGCATCTACACTTTGATGGGCAATCTTCAGGCAGGAGAAGCTTTGAATTAGGCAACTGAGAAGATGTAGGTCAGAGCTGAGGCAGTGGAAGAGTTTGCCAGAGGGATCTTGTGTAGCTCAGAAATGGGCTAAGTCGGCACACACAAGCACTAAAATTAATACTCCAGAAAATTCAGAGTGTGGAAATATCCAAGTTATGCAGTAGATGGGATTTTAAACGGCCCCTTGGAGTTTGGGAACATATATAATCAGCATCATGAAAGAGAAACCTGTACACCTTTTTAAAATGTACAGCAGTGTAGATGACACCATAAGTCACATTATTCTGTATTTTCTTAGTCTTCCAGTTATTTTTCCTTTGTTAGTTCATGTTCTTCTAAATTTTACCCATGTATTTCCCCGAGGACAGGCTTTGGTCTCTCCTTGCTAGGAGTAAGGGAAAGAAGGGTGGGGAAATAATCTTGGCAGGTACCACATTGCAAAGGCTGAATTAAAAAGTCCTGAGCATTTTCTTTGTGAGAGAGTCTCCTTGTCAAGCTCAGAGGATGCTGTAAGTCCCTTGTGCTCCTTGCCTTCCCAAGTGGCTGCCTTGCTGGCAGAACAAACAGACATGCTGAGAGAGGGATGATAGACAGAAAGCCTAGGTATTTTCAATTTAAAGAAGTAACCAGGGTTTGTATTTTGCAGCTTACCTCCCTTAGTCAGACAGCTGACAGGCTGCTTGACCCTGCTGCAGGCAGGACTGCCAAACCCCTGACTTCAAGGAGAAACATTCTGTACATTCTAAATACAGGCAAGTGTGCAAAGAGACCACAGTCACTGTCTTGTCTTCTCTACAGAGGCTGTATCACCTGTAAAGCCCACCTAGTGAAAAATGGTGTATTTTGTGAGAAATAGTATGATGCTATCAGTGCTAATGTTTCTGAAAGCCAAGCAGCTTTGCAGAGCTCTTTGCCTGGGTGCCATAACCAAATTGCTTGGCATTACAGAGCAGTGAGTCCCCATGCTGAGCACCAGATAAACAGGAACTCACAGGTTATGAGAAGTATTTCCCCATTCCCTCAGCAGAGTTTTGTCCAACCACGTCTGACTGTTTCAGCCCCTTCTCCACCACAACCCATTGATCTGTTGGATAGAAGTGGAAAACATTTCAAGAAATGAGCATGTCATCTGCTACTGTTTGCTGAAAGGCATCCCTATGCTCTAGAGGGAATTACAACCTCCATCTGCTCCCTAATATGAAAAACATGTACGGGTCCCCATGCTGCAGAGTCACTGTGTTATCAAGCTGCGTAAACTCTTAGAGATTGGTTACTGTAGACATTTGATTCAAGGAATTCAAGCCACTCCTCTTCAATTACTTCATTAGGCACAAATAATCAGATGAAGGGTGGTCTGAGATTTGAAGAGCCAGGCTGTTGGGACTTTGAAAGACATCCAATTCTTCACATTATCTTTTAGGTCTGTTTAGATTTAGTACAGCATGTGCTTGAAATTAAGAAATGCCACGTTCCAGTGGGGAAGTGTTTTTAATGTGTATTCCAACAGTGTGCATGTTATCCACGTGGACACACTGCCCCATATCCTTCATGTCATGCATACAACGCCTGTTGAAAATATAAGTGTGCATCTGTGGAGCTGTAGGAAGGATGTTTAGTGAGCAGGCCCCCAGCTGAGCTGGTTCATCTGTGTGGGGTCAGGCTTACTGTGGTGGAGTAGAAATGTTCAGCTTTATGTTGCTGTGCAGCAAATGGGGGACTTTGGTGCACATTCAAGGGAGAGCTTACTCCAGGACTGCAAGCTCTGAGCACTGATGAAAGCCAGTTCAGTGCTGCAGCAAAGCACTGCCATAGATAACCAGCATGGTGGGGTGCAGGCTGTCCTCTGACAGGAGCTCTTTAGGCACTGCAAGCTCCTTAGCCATGCACCCAGACAATTCTGGGACCATACCTTCCTCACAGGAGGGACATCCTACAAGACCTTGGGCTGCAATCCCCCCTAAGGTGTACATGACCTCCATCTGCATGAAGAAGCAACCCCTGTAGCATGAAAGAGACCAAGAAAAGAGTTTTTGGCTAAGCATTGGCTTGGTGGATGTAAGAAAGAGATTTTAAGGGAAGAGTGACGAGGGGCTCTTCATGTCACACAGTTCTTCCATCCATGCATCTCTGTCCCCATCCCTCACCAGGGCCCCTCTCTGCCTCTACTGGGTTATTCATGGCAAAAAGTAGGTTTCTGATGTATGGGGCTTTAAGACAGGAGCTCCACAGCAAATAAAGGAATTAGTATAATGAGGAAAAGCCACTGTTTGGCCTAATAACTGTACAATTAGTAATACAAAGAAGCAGATGAGGGCAGGCTTCTTGTTTGGCTGTAATCTTTTGGCATATCGTGTTTTAATTACAGACCGCACTACCATCTGGAATATTAATCATCTCTTGCTGTAATTCTTCTTGATTATTTTGTCCAGAGAGAATGAAGTCCACCTTTCTTTGTAGTTCTTTTATTTTTTTTCTTTTAAACTGGCTGCATTATTTTGAAAATCATTGTATTCATTTTCAGAGATTGTGCTTAAGTCAAACCCCAGTAACCAGAACTAAATTATTTGCTCTAAGTTCCATACATGAAAAGAAATGTTGGGTTTGGGGTGTTTTTCTTAATTAAATTCAAAACTCATTCCTTTTCTTTAGAGTTGCTTTATGTTCTTTGCAGTTACTCATTTCATTACCCTCAGACACAGCCAACCAGAAGTAGATAATTTTTAGAAAATATGTCAATGAAGCGATTTCACCAGCAATCTGAGAAGGAAGAAAGATCATAATTTTTGTTTTTGTTAATTAAGCACTTGCTAAGAACTCAGTACCATGAGGGGAATTGTGTAACTAGAGAGCAATTAGAAAGATAAATTAAATTGCTTGAAATAAGATGAGACATTGCAAGTGAAATCTTGTCTCTGAAACCAAACTGAGTTTGATTGTTGGTTCTCTATGGCTGATGTTGTGAAGATACTCATTTTTCCTGAACACTTGAGAACACTGATACCGGAGTCTAGAATCAAACTATATGTATCTATATATTAAATGTGGGTTTGCTTTTAAAGAACAAAAATCAGGACATCTCTCCATGATTTTTTTTCCCATGCTGACTTGGACAAATCCCTTTAAATCTCTGTGCCTTAATTTCCCTGAAAGATCAATGAATAATGCCTGCTATTGGGAAGAGCAGAGACATTACCATTTGTTTTGAGATCTTTAACTGATTTCTTTCTCTAGTAAAAACATAATCCTTTTGTGTTCACGTTATTGTCTATCTGGTTGGTGCTCACACAGATGGCAAAAGTCTGACACTTTGGGTGTGATCTGCAACTTGCTTTGCTGGCTTATTACATCTGGTAGTTTTTTCTCTTCTCTTCTCTTCTCTTCTCTCTCTTCTCTCTCTTCTCTTCTCTTCTCTTCTCTCTCTTCTCTCTCTTCTCTTCTCTTCTCTTCTCTCTCTTCTCTCTCTTCTCTTCTCTTCTCTTCTCTCTCTTCTCTCTCTTCTCTTCTCTTCTCTTCTCTCTCTTCTCTCTCTTCTCTTCTCTTCTCTTCTCTCTCTTCTCTCTCTTCTCTTCTCTTCTCTTCTCTCTCTTCTCTCTCTTCTCTTCTCTTCTCTTCTCTCTCTTCTCTCTCTTCTCTTCTCTTCTCTTCTCTCTCTTCTCTCTCTTCTCTTCTCTTCTCTTCTCTCTCTTCTCTCTCTTCTCTTCTCTTCTCTTCTCTCTCTTCTCTCTCTTCTCTTCTCTTCTCTTCTCTCTCTTCTCTTCTCTCCCTTCTCTTTCCTCTCCTCTCCTCTCCTCTCCTCTCCTCTCCTCTCCTCTCCTCTCCTCACTATTAGAAAGGCTCCTTTCTCAAACACCAATTGAGAAATTTGGAGGTGGCACTCTTGGCAAGAATTGGAAAAAGCAATGAGAACCATGAGCAATACTGAACAGGGAGACAGGCAGGCCTTGCCAGGTTGGAAAAATATGCAGAAAATAACAAAGTGAGATTTGACTTGTTAAAACACAAGTTTAAGCTCTAGGGAAAAACATGAAACATGGTTTTGATGTTTTGAAGTGGAACACAGTTGCGCTAAAGGAGCATGTGGGAAGGTGGGCAGCAATTCACTGACTGGCTTCAAAGAAGGTTTAAAACATAAGGC
>NW_008692874.1:71090-77800 GCF_000695815.1 Acanthisitta chloris | reverse complement strand
GAGGTAATTCTTGTTTCCATGAGACTTGATTTGTAACTGGAAGTCTGGGATTTGTTCTGTTCTGTCAGTTGCCAGAAAAATTTGTCTAGAGTCCAGTAAAGCGCAACAAAGATGGAGCTGGAAGGGTGCTAGACTGCTAGTTGTGCTTTGCAAGAACTAAACCTGGCTTGCTTGGCAGTGCCACAGTGGGGGAGGAGACAGAATAGTCTGCGCCTGTAGAACACGTAAAGATCATGGCAGGAAAAGATTACTCAAAGGAGTAACCAGCAACCCTTCAAAGGGAAAAACATCTTGATTTTTCCTGTGCTGACAATAATTTCCAAAAGGAATAGTGAAGATAGGGCTGTTGGAACAGTTCACATCAAACCAAAGGAAATCAGTGTGCATAAAGCCTCTTAGGCCCACACCATCTCTGGTTTACTCCACTGAAAGTACTAGAGCAGCTCCAGGCTCAATGGACAAAACCCTGCGTGAGCATAGATGCGTGAGTCACAACTTGACCCATTTTCTCTGCTATTTATGGCAAAACAGCCTGCCACACCTGCCATAGCTTGCATGCTATTTATGGCTGAATTTTGGATAGTGGTGGCATCCATGTACACATGATTGTGTTTCCAAATGATATTTGGGTGATGGATAGGAGCCAGCTGCCTTCGCTCCTGCAGGTAAGGCAGAGCTGCAGTGGTGAGACCTGCCTGTCCTTGTCTGCCATGCACATGGCCCACATTTGCCATATGTTTGGCTGCAGTGAGACTGCATGCCCTGGCTGTCTCCACATGTGCCCTGTGCATGGTGGGGACGAGGTGGTGGGCTGGACACCACCTGAGGGACAACAAGATGTCACACTTCTCCCTGACCCATGTCCCAGATATCCAGAAAGTTGCTCCCAATGATCAGATTTGACCCCAAACCACAAGTCCTGGGGACGTGAGATCCTCAGCAATGTTTGGCTCTGCAAACCAGCTCCCACTGCCCTGTGCCATTTGCTAACATACAGACCAAGAGGAAGCTCTCTGAGGACCCACATGTCCTACATGGGTGACAGCTATTGCCTTATCTAGAGTCAAGGCAATAGCAAATGCTAGTTCAGTGCTCAGCCTCTGGGCTACGGCTGCAAGTCACACCGCAACAGGATTTCTGCTGAGGTAGATATGTTTTGAATGAACAGCATTTCAGGAGCTCTGCAAGGCAGCTGGAGCAAGTCATAAGGATGGCCAGTCACTGCTGACTTTGCATTTGAACTGTTGATTTAGAGGAAATGCTTGATAGCACCTTAGGATTAGCCAAGGCATTCAGCCTTCCTTCCCTCCTTTTACTCCAGGCAGACAAAACAGATAATGTAATACCACAACAACAGGAAGACTATAAATAAATACTCAAGACCTTTTTTTGCTACTTGTTTGTGTATCTGTCAAGTTATGACAATGCAAACATGGACAGTACTGATGGGCAAAGAGGTAACAGAGAGAAGAAAGAAAACCAAATGTACAAATTATTTCAGATAACATGGGAGCAACTTCTCCACTGCAAAGAACATTGTCTGGAGCCTTAGGCTTTCATTTCAGCATGTTTGATGTATATAACTCATAATAACATATGTGGGATAACAGCAGTGATTTCTGGGGCCAGGAATAAATTTGGGATTAGAGTGAGATAAGTATCCTTGGTTGAGGCAGTTGAGAAGTCTGCCTGTCTCTCTTTTCAGCACAGAGACATCAATCCCCATTCTGTGACCTTTCCAGCAACCCATCCCTAAATCCTTGGAAAGGGGTGCTGTCTCCAGCAGGACCGAGGAACCCGCCTCTCCTGCTATTAGAAGCCCCCATCATTGCTCTGTGTCTCCCATTGTGACAGGGCTTTGATCTGGTGGGGGTTTGGGGGGATTTTTTTGCTTTTTAGAAGCTGAGCTGGCAGCTTCTTTTGGATTATGTTTATAGTACCCTAGCGTGCAATAGCTGATAAAATATAAACGACCAAGTCAATTCTGAGGGCTGTAAAATAAGTCTGGTGCTGGAAGTGCAAAGGCAAGTGTGCTTTCGCTCGGTGAAATATTTTTTGCTTTTCCAAAGAGGTCATTATTTCAATTTTCATGTGAATTTTTGTCACTTAACAGAACATATTATTTTGCACATTTGCACGGCTTTTGAGGTAAGTGCTGGAACATAATACTGAAATAGTGCTCCTGCTTAATCCTTCCTGTGAACAGCACTGCCAACTTTATTCACTCAGACTGTGGAGGCAGGCAAGACAAAGGTCAAACACCACCAAAAAAATGGGGAAATCCAGGATTTAGACAAAGGCAGGGCTTTACAACTTAAGAAGTTCTTAGTTTCTTTTCTGGACCTCATGCTGCTCCATGTCTGGGTCTCTCATAGCTTGGAGGATCATTTTAGCTTGAACTTACTGACTGAGTGATCATCCAGGGCTAGTTTCCTTGGCAAATGTGGATGTGGGTTTCCTGCTTGCAGCTGTCTGATGACTGAAGAGGGGATGCGTCATCCCCCCATTCCACAGAGATCCCACCACATTCAGATTAGCAAGTATTAAGGGAAAACCATATTTTTTTCAAGGCAAACTCTCATCAAAAGGGGAACATTTCTCCTCACACCTGGTTCCAGCAGCTCAGCTTGGATTTTAATTTAAGGTGTGGATCATATTTGAAGGATTTGCCAGTTTATGCCAAACGCAGCACGGGTTAATTCCCTTTGCTACTGACTGGGAAGCCCAAGTCAATGTTTTCCTGAGACACATGCTATATTTAGTCAGGAAATGATAAATAATGCTATTTGAAGTACATTCTGCTTCTTCCCCTTTCCTCCCCCCAACCCTTCTTCCTCCAAAATAACTACAAGGTATAAATAATTTGTACATTTAACCTGAATATTCCTTGCCTACTTAGGTGTGCTTGTTTTCTCTCCCTACACAAAAAGTCACTAAGTGGGTTGAAAGTTGTTATTTTATTGATGTACGATATAAATAAGTCACACTACATGAGATGATTTGCAGTTAACGTGTGCATGCGTGATTCTCTGTCCTGTTTTCTTATCTGACGTGCCTTTATCACTTGAACTATTCACCTTAAGAAGTGAATTCAGTGTTTGATATTTAAAAGGAAATGTTTCCACGACAGACAATAAAAAACCCACTAGCTGTCTTTGTGTCTTTGCCATTTCTTGCTTTGGCTTCTTACTTGTTGAACTGTCTTTTTTTTTTTTTTTTTTTGTCCAAAATACATGGTTTGCTGTCTTTCTGGAAAATCAGGATTGTTTACTTAATTAAACATTAGGTAATGATGACATAAGAGATTTTTCATTTGTTTCTCATTCATGGAAGATTTGGAACAAAGCAAAATGTCTTCGTTAGTAAGAGATTTTTTCCGTGGAAGCAAAACACCTTCCCTTTAGTGTGCCTCCAAAGTGATGGTATTGATTTTGAAATCACAAGAAAAATCTTTATTCCTTTCAAAAGCCATCTTTTTGCTGACGGAAGTTTTCAACAGGCTCCCATAGGTGCAAGCATCTTGCTCACCACCACTTGAGAAATCCTGATAAAACCTTGGGTTTATGATCTATGAAAATCTTTTAGGCCAAGTGTTTTTGATGGAAATCACAGGAGACATTGTACGAGATGCTCAGTAACACTGGGCTGCAGGATGTTTGCATCGCAGCAGCATAAGGAGGTTGTAAATCAAAGGAGAGCTGAGCTCTGTGTCAGCAGCAAGTTAGCTGCTGAGGCCACGTTCACTGGGAGCCCTGGCACAAGGACCAGAGCTCATGCAGGTAGCAGGGGAGCTATTTGGTAATTTGGCATGCAGAGCCAATGATAGTCTCATATGAGGGGGAAAAGTTGCCTTGCACATTTATTTATTTATCTATTGTGAGGAAAGACCCCTAAAAAAGTTCAAACTTTCTGTACGTACAGAAAGGTGCTGCCTGCCTATTTCTTCTGGGTATTGAATGTTTCTGCTTGAATTCATCTTTTGAAGAGCAAAATGGATTTGGGAGGAGGAGGAGGAACAGTGCAAGTCATGTCAGAATAGCCTCTTCCCTACCTAGAGCCTAAACTGAAGATGGAAATTTGAGAGCTTACTCAACAGGGTTATCTGCCAAGAAACAAGGAGAAAGAGGAAAAAACTCCAGCTAGTTCCAAGGCTGGGGTTCAGCTTGTCTAATAGCAGCTCCCAGAAAGTGACTTACCTAGTCTAAGGTTCTTCAGACTCACTACTCCAGAGTCAAGACAGAGTGGCGGACACTTCCAGGTGGATATTCACTCAACCATCATGGAAGTGTCCCAGGTGAGCAATGCAAGTTGCCCTCCGAAGGTGACTGTCTTTCTCTGTTGACTTAGACAAGTCTGGAAAACTGGATTAGAGAAGGCACTTTACTTTTAGACAACTGGTATTACATGAGCTGAATTTCATGTGATTGGAAGGTTTCCAACAGAGTTTAGTCCATATAGGTATATCTACCTCCTAGGTGTTTTCAGAGGTGCTGTAATGTGTCACCAATCATGGGTAGCTGAATATCTATCCCTTGACAGGAATTTATCCATATGTGTGCATATGTATTGGTATCCTGTAAAGCATCCATCAGGACCCTTCAGCATGCACCTCCAGCCTATTTGAAAATCTGCCTCTGATACAGTTTTGGAAGCATCAGATTAAGTATGTCACGTCACCTTCTGCAGAAGCTTTTATCCAGTGTGACCCACTGCCTAAAACTGCTGTGTCTGAAAAGCTATCAAGGCAAGAGTAGCAGTGCAGGCATTTAACATAGGTACCAGGGCTCATTGGAAGAACAATGTTTAAGGTTAGAAACTTCAGCGGTTCATTTTTCCAATTAAAATGAAAAGGGTATGTTCTTCCAAGGCAGCTTCATTTGAAGGAAAAGACCAGTAGTCATTTAGTGAGATATGTCACCAAGATCTTTAATGACCACTACTGGTTGGGACATAAGCATTTACATCACAGCAGTTCGTCACTCCACTGAAGAAAGACCAAATCCAGAACCATTAGTTTAAATTCAATGTCCCTGTCACAACTAGTAACTTTAATTAGGTATTGGAGCACATAGCAGCAAGCACAGATATATATGCTCCTCCATAGCCAAGTCTGAGAAAGAGCTGAACACTCACAACTCCTACTGTAGAAAATGGAAACCAAGAGGATTAGTGACACATAACATATGCTTGATATTTAGAGCAATTTCCAAAGTCGGTAGGGTTTTTGGGACTTAGAGCCATCAGCTTATGTCTGTCTGTCCAGCAGAATCTGCTGCACAGGTATTCAGTGATCCTGCATGTGAACACATGTGCAAGTGAGTATAGTATTTCTAAACTCCTAATTTAGTTTTAAAATAACTTCTGCAGGGGCAGGTGCAATCAGTATGAGTAGCAACACTGGATCACAATGCCTTCCACCTGCAAGTAAAAAAAAAAAATCATCATTTTCACTCGTTTCAAATTTATTTGCACTCAATACTGCACTTCGTCTTAGATTTTCACGTGCTATTAAAGAAAAAAAAAGAGTCTCTTCTGCCTCTGCAGTTTCCTTATCCTTTCTTGCTTCCAGTAGCCAGAACAGCACCTTTGTACTGCAGACAGGTACTGATGGTTAGCAGGAGGGATTCAGCTTTGCATTGCAGATTACACAGCTGCATAATCTCCCCTCTAAGCAGCATGGTGATATGCAGTCAGCAGAAGGAGAGCTGGGAGTTTGGTATTTCTTACCTGTTTTCCAAATCTCTTTCATGACTGAAGAGACGAGAAGAAGGGTGTTAAAATAAAAAGGAAGCAGTTAATTATTTTTTTCTCCTGATGCTGCTGAGATTGCCACTGAATATTACCTGAGCAGCAGCTAGCAAGTTTCTGCAGGAGTGTGTTGATGGAGCAAGTAAGTAGCAGTAGCTCTGAATAAATCATTCATGTGTGCACTGCAGACTGTGTTTCAGGGATTGGCATCAACGGTGGCGCACTAACAGACAAACAGAGGAAAAGGCTTTCACCCAACTTTTTACTGAAACCTCAGAGGAATAAAACAGGTCAGCGGTGAATATTAAATTAACTTTTGGCCATCTTCCAAAGTGATCTGGCCTAGTTAGGAAACATCAAGAAGGAAGAAAGCTTTGCTTCTTCACATCCTGATTTCTCCAGGGAGGGGAGAGAAGGAGGTCTGTGCGTGGCATTACAAAGGCAACCTGATTTTATAAGTCAGCAGTTCTTCCATACGCACAGAGACAGCTCCATGCAAATCCACATACCAACTGCATGGGCTTTTCTTGCAATGTTGCAGCAATATTTAACCCACCTGCATTTTTTATGGCAATTTGTATATTCTGATTAATATGACTGGATCAACAGGGTCTTTGTTTAATTTTGAAAGACCATCAGTACAGCCATATCAGATGGGGTATAAAGTGCCTTTGCTGCCCTTGCCTCCCCAGGCATGCGATAGGATTGAGCCCTCATGGAAAAGTGTCCATCTCCTTGTCTCAGCCATGTGACAGCCTAGAAAGGCTAACTCCAGTGAAAACTACTTAGCAGCCACAGAGATACTGCATGGAAATACCGCCCTCCATTTTCTACATTTTGGGTGTTTGCTCAAAACATACAATTCCTTTCAAGGAATTATATACTTTTAGTATAAGCCTGAGTATTTAAGGATAAAGGAACAGTGGAATTAAACCATCAGTACCTGTTGGCTGTCCCATGAA
>NW_008692874.1:54375-71069 GCF_000695815.1 Acanthisitta chloris | reverse complement strand
AAAGAGCTACAAGAAGAGAGAGTGGGAGATGGGTGAGCCCTTTGCTTAAATTTGCAGTCGATCTACCCATTCAAAGCTGTGTGTTGTGAGAAATATAAATAAGCCATTGGCGCTACTCTAGAGCCTTGTACCTCCCCAACACCCCCCAGGGTGTGCCTGCAGAGAGCTTTCCACCAGGCCTCCTGTGGGATGGGGTTCAGTATGCCAGCTAGATCTCCTGCAGGGAGTGAGGCTACTGAAATGAAGAGCTAATGGATCTGCACAGCCACCTTTCCCCACCACTTAGGTGCTTCCTTCACAGGCCATGAGTTTGGTTTAGGGAGATGCAAGTCCCTGGTGAGGTGAAGCAAGGCAGATCATAGTGGAGTGGAAATTCAGACAGGAATTCGTGTACCCCACCTTGGCACACGCTGCCCGTGGTCGACTCTTCAGGCTCTTGCCCTGCTTGCTTGTTGTGCTTCAGACGCTCTGTGCTTAGCACTGCAGGTTTTCATTGGGACAGAATGAAAAGCACACGTGCAAAATAAGGAAAACACTTCTAAAATGCAGCTTCCTCCTGCTTCTGTGGTCAGAAAGAGCAACTAAAATGTCTTAATAGAACTGATCATAAAAGATTATCATAAGTGAGGTTTAATTACTTTTTTTCTTCCTGCAAAAGTTTTAATGGAAATGAAAAACCCACAAACATTTTCTGACACTCTCCAGCTAAAATTTGGAAGTGCCACTGAGGGGTCAGTTGGGAACTGTATTGCTGTGCATTTTACTGGGAGTACTGGTGTTTCTCCCATTTCTTAGTGAGAGCCTGCTTCCCACGGTGGCCTGGCCAAGGAGCCCAGCTCCTGGGGAGGGAGGTGGTGCACAGCAGTGGCCCTGATCTCCTGCTGTGGGCCACAACACTGTTTCCATGTTAGTGCTCTGCAGGTACTGAATCTTTCCAGTCTGGAAGAATTTTCTGATGGCAGAAAAGCTTTACACAGGTGATCTTATTGGGTTGAACACATGATTTTCTCTGGGATGGCAAAGAAATGACAGATTTTTAAAATTTTAATTAACCCTCAATAATATCACAAACTCGAAGCTGGCTGCACTGTGTGAAAGTTTCCCTGCAGAGGACACAGCACCCAGGTCTGTCTCTGGAGCCCATCCAGGCTCCCACTTCTCACCCCCAACCCCCACCAGGAGCCAGCTGTGCACTGATGGCCATGGCAGACAAATAGGGACATCTCCAAGGCTTTAGGGCTGTTTGCAGCCTTGACCAGGTTTAGGTGGTGGCTTCCTCCCCAAGGTTGAAGAGTGAGCTGCTGAGCCACTAAACCCTCAGTTATTTTCCACATCTGGTTTGATTCTCTGCAGATAAACAGCAGCCTTGCCATTAACAACAAAAACTTAATTCACTGAGGTTTGTTTAAGCACTGAGAGCAAATATTTTTCCTGTGCAGCTTGGGGTCATTTTAAGGGAAAAACAGGGCTCGAGGTATATCACCCCTTTAAAAATTATTATTACTTCCGAGAGAAAATAAAATGTAAAGCACCTCTTCCTTCCATTTGTGAGGTTAATTTTACGGAAAAATTGCTGGCTTTGGGAAGGAAGCACTGCTTTGTGACTGATTTGGGATCAGAGCATGGGATTTGAATATACGTATGGATTCATTTACCTTTTTTCTTTTTATTTTTATTAATGAAAATGCTCATTCATAAGTCATACCTCATACCATGTAGAAATGCTGGTTCTGTTTTTCTGTCTGCTCCCTCTCAATGCCAGGACTTACACACAAAGGGAGGAGACAGAGCAGCCAGCGAGTATTGCAATTATAAGTATTTTAGGAAATGTCCGTGGCTGTATAAGCTGCTGATTCCCCTCACTGCTGCTTGGGAGGCTGAAGCCTCTATGTAGGTCACGTTCTCCAAGACTGCTGCCTCCCTTACAGCCAGACCTGCTGTTGACTTGGGCTGTCTTAATGCATCAAAGAGCCTCTGCTATGCTTCAGCTCCCCTTCTGAACTCAAGCTGCATCGCTCAGCTCTTCATGTAATCGCTGAGGTGGGTAACCTGACCAGGGGAGCTTGAGCATTAATCACAGTCTTTCTGGTTCCCCAGGCAGAGAAGAAAATTTCTCATTTTACCATCACCGTTGTTATTTTTAAATCTTTGAAATCTCTCCCTAAACCTCTTTTCCCACCTTTTCTCTTATTTTTTTTTTTGCTTTCAATGTTTCATAAACTGGTTACTATTATCAATAATCATATGCACTGTATTAAAAAAGGCAGTTAGGACTTTCTTTTAAATTAAAAAATACTTTTAAGAGAACAAACGGAGACCCACAGAAAATAGAAATGGGAATGCTGCTGGGGAACATCTCTCTCTGCAGCACAGTGATAATAGCATGGGAGGTGCCATGACATGATGGAGCAGCCTATTGAACAGCCAGTGGGTTTGGGGTAGGGACTACTCCTCAGCTGAAAATGACTTTGTCCTCCTTGCTGTTCTGCACAGCATCACCTCCAGACACAGGGATCAAAAACTGAGATGCTGGAAGTACACAGCTGACAATTCTCAGGAAGCCTAAGGAAGCATCACAGAGAGGCACAGACCGGTTATCCCTCTTCGCTGCAGTTTGCATTTCTTGGCATGGCCAAGAGCATCACAACGTGTGATCAGGTTCTGCCAGCCTTATCCCGGCAAATTTTACCAGCCGTGATTTTTCCTTCCTTCTCTCCCAGCCATGCCACGAATTTTTTGCTGTTAAGCCAGACCAGAAGCCAAGTGAGACAGCTTGAGCTGCTGCGGGGCAGGAAAGCGTTAAGGGGATTACTGCTCCCCACTGCCTGCAGGGACGGGGTCGAGGGGGGATTAAGCGGCAGCTCCGTGTAGTCCCGGGTGGCTGGGGGGGTTTGACCATCATCCCCCATGCCCGAGGGTCTCCCGTGTCCCCTGCGGCACCGGTAGACCGGGAGACCCTCGGGCATGGGAACACTTTGCCATTCCACCGGGCGGAGGAAGGATGCTCTCCCCAAACCTCTGCGGAGCTCTGCAGAGCTCGCTGTCCTGCTCAGTCGCACCTGGTTTTAAAGATATCTCTCCTGCTTTTCCTTTTTTTTAGGATGTGACTTTTTGTTGGAGCAGGGTTTTGGAGATTTAGCTGAGTGGAGGATCCATGAAGTACCCAACTCAGGAGGGGTTGGGGGGCAGGAGAAGGGAGGGAGCTCAGGGCTGATCTCCAGCCTCCTCCCCAGGGCTGGTGGTCAGCAGTGGTGTTAGCTGTTCCCTAAACACCACTCACAGACTACAGAGAGTTTCTTGGGATGGTGGAGAAAGATGAGACTAGTCTCCAAGGAATACCATCTGAAATTCAGCCAGCCTTCAGAGGCAGCTGATAGCACTTGTGCTTATTTTTTCTGGGGGTCTCTGTTATTTTTTTTTTAAATGGCAGCACCGATATCACCTAATTGGTTTGGTGATAAAATCTGTAGAAGAAGGTTGTTGTAAACCCTTTCTGATTTGTTCCGTTCTGCTGCTATGGAGGAATAGCTCTGTTTGTCTGCTCCTTGCAGAAAGAAATTGCAGACTGGGCAGGATTTTTTTGTTGTTGTCAAATGAAACACCAAATTAAATAAATAAATGAAGAAGACCCCGGGCAAAATGCAGATTCAGTCAAACTTTTTTTGCATCAGATGCATGATCAGTTTAATATGGGAGATCCAACTAAATGCTTGGAGGGAGGGAGATGGTAGGAGAGGGGGTTGGAGTGGGAGTAGCAGAGAGGCTTGATGTGTTTAGCTCAGCAGTTAGCTCTTTCAGCACTTTCCCTCACGACTTAAGGGGTTGGTAGGATAGAGTTTGGTTTTGTTGTTAAACCTCGTTAGTGTCAAATCTATAGATGCCTGGTAAAGATTACACTAATGTGTAAGCCTTTGGGGGCTGTGTGTTTGCATGCACGTGAGACTGTATTACTGGCAAATGCTAACGGATTAAAGGGGAGGTCAATAACATATATCACTTAACTCTGTGGCCAGGGTTGGTCGTTTTAAAACAGTCTGTGGATGGATGGCACCCGATGACAAAAATGTCAGGCATCCAAGTGTTAATGACTTAATCCCCCACCACACACACACACACCCTTTTTATAGTCCCCCTGGAAATAAGGCATGTGCCTTCTGCTGCATTCAGCACAGCTCTTTTCTTTGGACTGATGCTATTGCTATATAGTGACACCTCCCAGTGGTACTCTGCAACATTTCACTGAAGTCCATACTGAACAGCTCCTTGACAGGTTTATGAAACCAAGTGCTTTGTTTGTGCAAATGAAGGCTTATAAAATTCATCAAGCTTTGTGGGTGCCTTCTGCACAAAAAAATCATCCCATTCCTCCCTCTCCTGAGGGAGCTATCTCCCCCTGTCTCTGTGTTCAGCGGTCACATTGCACAGAATTGCATCCAGACAGTTCTTGACTATCTCCAGCGAGGGCAACTGGGCACAGCCTCTCTGGGCAATCTGTTCTAGTGCATGGTCACCTGCACAGTAAGGAAGTTCTTCCTGATAGGAATATGAGATGGAACTTACTCCACATCACTTCTTTGAGTTGTAGGTGTCACTACTTACTATATGGATGAGTATTTGTATGGTAGCACACACATTGGAGCATCTCTGCAGATACTACTTGCTAAATCATTACAAGCTCATTGTGGGTGTGCCCTTAACTAGAAACAGTTTGTGAAGCTGCTTTTGTTTTGTATAATAGGGACATTTTTGGTTCAACTGAGCTCAATTCTAGGTCTTTGTGTATGTCAAAAATATATTCTCAATTAAATAAAGGTGTGATTATAGAACAATTAAATTAAAGGGATGCAGACCCTGGGACAGACAGACCAAGCTAGTTTTCTTTAGCAGCTCATTTTGGGTTCAGGGGGAATGGGATATGTTCAGTCCTCCTGGGGAAGTGGAATTGATGTATAGCAAACACAGCCATGCTCTAACAATAGCTCCTCCAGAGTACCTGCTGTTGTGAACTTTCAGAATAAATAGGGATTTTAGAAATTATTAACATGGTGCTTCTTTGATAAATCTGCTTTTGTTATGGAATAGAGAATCCTAATGGGAAACTAAACAAAATGGCCAGAAATAAATACCACGTGCTTGTCAAATTCCCATATTAAAACAGGCCTTTGAAATAAGTTTGCTCCAAACCAAGCAAGAGCTGCATCCCAGTTTAATATGAAGGGGATGAGAAATGACTACCTGTCATTTAATAATGCATCGTTATGTAAGTTGGTGCAATTTGATCTGTAGACCATCCCTTAATCATAACAAGAGATGCCTTACGCCCCTAGTAGTTGTGCTAAAGTCATCCCCATGGCAAAAGTGGTGGGGCCAGTCTGAAGTAAGGTAAGATATGCAAGAGACCTATCAGACTTTGATCAATGAAATTAAGAAAGAAGATAGGCACAATATGAAACAGAAGGTTTCAGACCTCTAGCTGGCTGAAGCCAGAGAGTACAGAGAAATTCAGACTTGCTGTCAGCTAAAGCTCCAGCACAGCCTTTTGACATGACTATGTAATGCAGCAAATCTGTTTCTCGTCATCTGATGCTCCACCGAGACCTCTTGCTATGCTTAGCTGAGAGCTTTGAATGTCCTTGCTTTTGTTGGCCTTTACAAAGTCCCTCAAAAACACAGTTGATCTGATATTTTACTCTGCTGTTGCCAGCTATCCTGGTTGTTGTTGGATAGCAGAGAGCTAGTAGCAGCTGGTGTAATGGTGGATTTTGGATGAATGCAGTCAGGGTAGCAGGGCAGAAGTTGTGCTGCCTATGCAACTCCTGGCAGGGCATGGGCAGGACAAAGGATGGCCACTTTGCTCTGCTGGTGTCCAAGAAAAAGGGAAGCATGGAGGAAGATCTCCATTTCATAGTCTCCTTGTGCTGGAGAAGCCTCCGCTGTGGTCTTACTCCTTAAGGCTTTGGGGCAGTTTCCTCATCCCCTGCACAATGGTCTCTGGAGCTTTTTTAATTCTAGGTGCAGAACAGGAAGTCAGTTGCCTGTCCTGGTGCAGGTGGCTCAGGGCATCTCACCCAGTGAGTGCTAGATATAATCTCAGTGTTGCCCCTGGCAAATCTGTGCTTACTTTTATGAACGAGCAGTAAATGAGGAATGGAGTTATCTCCTTCCCTGCCAAAAATTTCATGTTGGGCCTTTCGATGTCTCTTAAGAGTCCCTAGTTGGGGAGAGCTTCCACTCATTTAGAGTGGGGATGCACAGGTTGACACAAACCTAAGGGTGAAGAACGCGCAGTAGCGGCATCAGAGCTGAAAGGAGGTAGCTGTGGATGGACGTCCCAACTGCTTGTGCCTATGTTCTTTATCTCTGCAAAGCTTTCAGAAAAGGACATGGTATCCATGTACATCTCATGGTAAGGCAAAGCATAAAAATGGAGGGGTGTGCAGAAGTCACCCTGGCTTTGGGCTGGACTCCAAAACCCAGCTGCAATTTCTCAGCAGCACAAGTGCAAATGTCAGACATCGATAAGATGGAGGAAACAAATGTTTTTTCAAACTGGAAGAAAGGAGGACTCCATGGAAATGCTTCATTCCCTTTCTTACATGATTACATCCACAAGTAGTCAGGAGGAAACTGTGATTTACGTTTTGAGTGCACAGTAAATCACTGTGAGAGCCCACGCCCTGTCTGTGTTATGCTCACCGGGAATGGCCTCTGGCCACCAATAACCCCAGCTGCCAAAGTTTTCTGTCTCTGACAGACTCACCAGCAGTTTGGGCTTGGGTGATAAATTTCAAAATGCGGTTGTGCTGTGAAGCCTGCTCAGACCATACACAGTCAAACAGCCAAACCATGGCTGGAGGAGATGATAACATGTCCTGGCCATGCAGAGAAGCAAAGGCACTGATGCCAAACCTGTGATGGCTGGTGGACTTGTGGCATCCATGCACGTGTGCCTTGTTGGGTTTGGGAAAGTGCTGAAGGAATAAGGGCTGGATATTTTGGGAGAGGGTTGTATGCTCAACACTGTAAAGGTACCTGGGAACAGACATGCCAGCTTTGCTGAGTGTGCTGGGAGGTCTGAAGGCTCTCTCTGTCATGAGGATGAAATACACTGGCCCACAGACCTCTCCAAGGATATTGTACAGGACGGACTGGGAGACAATGCAAATCTGCCAGTACAGTGACTCCAGTCCTAGTGTGATCCCTGGGCAAACCCTGTGGGTAGCACTGTCTTTGGGTGAGAGAGAAGCCTGCTGCCTGCAGCCCCTGGCTTTGGGCTGCCTAGGGTGTTCCCAGCCCCACCAGCTGCCACCCGGTGGAAGCACAGCCTAGTGGGAGCAGTACCCTGGGCCAGGGAGTGCAGAGCCTGGCAGGAAGGTTCAGGAGAGGTGGGTAATGGGCACTTCAGCTTAGAAGCTGCAAGGCTTGGAAAGGTACTGAGGTATCTATAACAGACACTCAGAAAGCAGCATGGGATGCAGTACAGGTGTCTAAATCCTTCCTGGCCTCCAGCTGCTGCCCCAGGGTCCTATTTTGTGACAACCAGCCCTGTACAGACGTGTTGGATACCCTAGGGCATCTCAAATGGTACTGGACGCCTTTAAGCAACTGAATCCCAACCTTAGTGGTTTGCTCAAGTTCATATATAAACTCTCTGTGAGAACTGGGACCCAAGCCCAGACCTCTTCACAGGCTATCCAGCATTTTGATCACCGGAACTTGCCCACTCTCAAGAATGAACATAACCATATGGTGGGTTTTGTTGGATTTATTTTTGCTTTCCTCATTTTTGAATAATTTGACTAGCCAAGGGTCATTAAAGGAAGGTTTTGCAGGGGATAGTAAACACTTCTGCAGAGTGTATGTCATATACAGGGAAGGAGTCGAAGTCTTTTCACCTAACCTTATGCTTTCTGTATTTTTGTTTCAGCCTTTGATGTTATTATGTCTTCAGTGCTGGGTTTTGGAGGGAAATGCACATGCTGTTTTAATATCCCTGTGCCGAGTCTCACCCTAACTGTGCGGCTGCCTTGGGTTGTTTGCTCTGCTATTTGAGAAAATGTCCATGTGAGCCTTCAGTATGAAAATCATATGAGACAGAACAAGAGAAAGAGAAACCCCAGATCAAAAGAAAATATATGGGGAGGTGGGGTTTAGGCAAGCAGACTCACGTATGGCAGAAGACCTGATGGAAGTGTCAGTAAGACAGTCCAGAAGTTCCTCTTGGCATGCAGTAAGGTTTTCAAATTGACTGTTTAGTGTGGGGCTTTCTGGTGTCTGAAAGATTGCTGTGCTGCATATTTGGAGCAATAGCTGACAGTGGGGAGAGCCTGGGATCTCAGCTGTTGGTTTGAGAAATTAGTGGGCTGCTGAGAGAAGCAAGAAAATTAAGAGGCCTAGGATGGAGAGAGGAATAAACTAAATTTGGAAGCATGAGCATAATGGTTTGTCATACCACCTTGGGTGAGGCTTGCATCAAATAAGAGACCTGCTGAAAACAATTATCTGAGCAAATGAAGCTGCTCATATTTCTGCTTTATAAGTTTCTCCGTTGATTCAATCCTGCTCCCCATCCGTCCTGTGAGTGCGGTGTCCGCTCTAATGAGGCCCCTTCGTTGTTCTCATTTGGGCAGCCGTCCGAAACCTCTCCTGTTGGGAAAGGCTTTTTCAGACCCAGAGGCTCCCGAGGGATTTGAGGGCAGAGAAGTACAGAGTTCAGAGGAGCAGCAACTACTTGTGAGAGTTAATGAGGGGAAATGAACTCATTTGTGATACTTGTAAACTTGAAACTCAGTTATGGGGAGAGGGGAGAGGGCTGAGGCATCCAGCTGGTTGTAAGACAGATGTACCAATCTGGGAAGAGGTGAGCTGCTGGCTCTGGAAGAGGCCTCACTGTGCACAGAGCCCTTTTCTGGTTTAAATGGGATTCCTTTGAAAGAGAGTCCCAGTCATGATTAAAAAAACCAATGTGCCCTTTCCAAACATCCTGTCCCAGAGCTCAGATGCTGACCATGTGCTTTGTATCCCAGTGGTGCTTTGCACCCTCAGCTTGCGACGCCCTCTGAGCCTTTAGCCTGGCTCCCACTGTGGCTGTCCCTCATGGAACAGCACTGATTTACACCAGTTGAATCCCTTACCTTTGTGACAGGTACTGCAGAGAGCTGAAGTACTCACAAACTGAAAAGGCTTCATAGGCCACCACTCAGTGTCTCATGCTTTATGTAACTTCATTGCCACATTACACTTCAGCCATTTAAAAAGCAAGCATGGAGCAGTCAAAGACTGATATGACTAAACTGTACTGTTTTGTTTGCACTCTTCCCCTGAGCAGCATCCCCCTCCTATACCCCTTTCTCTTTGATCCCTAAAAAGCCATCTATGGCTTTAAATACACTCTAAGTGAGGACACAACTCTGCTTCATGTCTGGCCTGCAATGGAAGTAAAGTGTCACTTCTAATTTTGTGTGGGTGCAGAACAAAGATGCCTGTGACCAATCCACTGTACAGTGCACTAGTTTTGTTTGAACAGGGAGCTCTGGTGAGAAGCAGATTTCAAAGGGCCGAGGAAGCAGATTTTAAATGTTGTCAAGGAGAAATGATTTTACCTTTTCTAATTCCCATTCATGGTACCTTGTGTTCCTACCTCATGCAACGCTGTGCAATAACCTTGCACAGCAGATAGAGTAGGCAGCTGGAGCTGCATGCCAAAGATTGGCTCGGCTCAGTGGGGCTCCATCCCAGGGCATGTATTGGCCCACAGTCAGCCAAAGCAGTTGAACACAGAGGTTTTTGCAAATGGAGGAACTGTAGAAACAGAAAAGCAACTAGGCAGTCTGCAGCACTTCTCATTTAAAAACAGCAAAGTCTAACCACATTTGCCTAACCAACTTCAGTCACTGTTGTCAGTACCAAATGAAAAGGCACTAGGTCCCTATGAGATAATACTATCTGTGAAGCTGTTGACACAATATTTTTTCAAGAAGAATGCAACAACCAAGGATGGACTTCAAGAAAATTAGTCCTAGATTTACTATGAATAGGAGTTTAGCCAGATCTCATAGATACTAGCAGAGAAAAGCTATTTTCCTATCAAATAACAAAGTAGTTGAGTAAGGAATTGAGATAAATTGTTGGGATGACTTTCAGTTGTAGGCTGTGGTGAGTAAATGAGGTAGGTCATGCCTCCCTGACAGTCTGGGTTTTAGTTTCATATCAGGCAATTCTGTATTGCTGTGTCTGTCTCTTCTGCGCCATTTACTTCATATACTGTATGTACATCCTTCCCTCCTCCCCCCAGTTCCACTCTCCCTTGTACATATTTAATCATAAAATCTCTCTGCCATCCTGGTTCCTTGTATTTGACATGTGCTTTATCCAGGCTTCTGCCTCTGGGAGCTGGACCTTGATGAAAAGGACAAAGCAGACCATCAAGCTATCGTGCTTTGTACAAGACATTATTTTTTCCAGCTGTCAAAATTAAATGGCACTTGGGATTTTCCCTTGGCCTGTCAATATTTCCACAAAATTCAGGGCTATCTAATGAAACTCAGGGAAAATAGTTGCAGGATGACATTCCCTTGCATGTTGTCATGGTGTCACATAGCTCAGTGCAAACATTATTTTTTTTTGCTTTTTGAAGATTGATCCACAAAGAGGATTACCATCGCTGCTCATGCAGCCCTGTCACTGCTGTTGCACATATCTACCTCAGTCACCAGCCTGCCCAAATAGGCTCCTGTCTTCCAGACTAAGTATTTTTAGCATTGATTCAGATGTTTAACACATAGAAGGCATTTGGGGTGTCCACAGCCTTAGCCTCGCTGGGGTGCAAGTGGGCACGTTGCTATTAGCTCTGTCTGGGACAGTATTTCACTAGTTCACTGTTTCCAATTGGAGGTGACCTCTGTGGCTTCGGTTTCCTATGAAGGCTGCTCATCTCTAAAATAAGCAGCCATTTATTTCCAGGACATGAAGGCTCAAGGTTTTCTGCTTTTCCTTCCTTCTCTGAGCTGTTTGTGGGTGCACAGGCAGCACATGGAATCAGTTCAACTCATCTCTCTCTCCCATTTGATTATGCACATCTTCATTTTCCACAGCATCAGCAAGGACAGGGATAAAATATAACTATTCTCCCATCACACTGTCACCAAAGCAAGAACAGTTTTTAAGCTAATTTTTAGCTAAAAAATCAGTGGGCAGTCAAAGCTTTTAAGAAGAGATGCTGTGTCCCTCAATCAAAGGCACATGTTCAGGTGCTTTCTTCCTCCCATTTTCAGCCTTGAAGGGAAATTTCAGTAGCGGACACAGCTTTTAGAGACACATAGTCGACTGCAATAAGACTGAGAAATACAGGGTCACACATATCCTTTCCAGGCTCATTTCTGCCTGCTTTTGCCACAACCATGTCCATCCTTGCTCCACCTGCCACCTCCTTGGCCACCCTCTGCAGCAGAGCCACAAGCTCCAGATGATGGCTCAGCTCCACCACCATGCACTGGTGTTTTTCTGGTCAGAACACAAATACATCACTCAGCTCACATTTGCAAGGGCAAATGATGATCTATTCCTTCATAGCTGATGGATGAAGCACACAGATATGGAGGAATAAATGTAGATTTCCATGATTGTCTTAAATTCCATGTGTGTTGAAAGGAATTGGTGTGGTTCTCTTGGGGCAGCAGCAGATGGCAAGCTCACTTGGGGATAATACCCACTGGATTCTTGTTTTTGTGGCCACTGCTTATAGAGGTCACTAATCCTGTAGCTTGGCTGCTCCCTGGGGGTCACTAAATGCATTGTTTTGGATTTTGGAAATCAAGCACAGTATGTAAGAGTGGTATGTGCCAAGTATTCTAACAGGAAATTAATGTGTAGTATTTTAATATGTATTACATCTCAGACTCTTGACAAGACAGGCACATAGATGATGAATGTAATTTGTCAGTAAAATTCAGCAGATATATCTTCAGGGTTTAACTTGATATCAAAGCAAGAAGGCAGCACTGAAAGTATAGCACAGAAAATTGCACTCCTCAACTCTTTTCCATCAAGTGATAGTAATTATTAAGGCTAAGTAATAATGATTTGTACCAATGCAGCTGGTACAGAGTGATAGTTCCCTAGGTTGGTATTTGGGTTTGTGGGTAGAGCTTGCTGTAAAGCACACAACAAATACTATGGGATTACTGCAGTTCTTCCCTGTTTTAACAGGTCAGAATAGGGCAGTTCTTTCTGGATGGTTTGCAGGCTTTTCAGATACCAGTTGTTCTAGGACAATGACATGGTTACTATTTTAGGCAGCGGGTTACTTGAATGTGACTTGTGTTTCTATTCATGTTAAAAAACCTTGCAGTCTTTTCAAGCGGTTATTAGTCTGTATTATAACAACTGTGTCTTTAGCTTTTTGAAAAGCAAAGTCGTGGCAAGCAGAAATACAGAGTTGCCAGGCTAAAAGCAAAATACATTAAGTCAAACATCAATATTTATGACACAGTCAGCAGGTCTTCTGAAATAAGCAAGAAGAAAATCTTGTGAAAAAGGACTGGGAAGGCTGGAAACGCTATAAACGTAATATAGTTACAGTATAAAGCTCAAGTAACTCAGCGCTCGGTTCTTCTAAGAACCCTGGTACTGTCACCTGTCACTAAACAAAGGCTTACGACAAATGGAGTAATGCACTGTTGGGCAAACCAAGGGTCAATAAGAGGATCCTTTTTTGCAATTCTGATTTTGCAGCTGGCACCCAGACAGCATGGCAGTTGAGGTGTTACTGGATTATGTGGAAATGGATGGAGCAACATATACAAATCTCTTAATTTTTTGTTGAGTTCTGAATGAAATTACACTATGAATCCAAAGTGTTTATACTAGTACAATTCCTACTCCTATTTAAAAAATCTTTTCATTCTGCTTCTGGTGATAAAAGACCAGACAAATATATTGATATTTGTCTGATATCTTTTATCATTATAAGACTTGTAAACCACAATTCTTCCAAAGCATGGCTTGCACACCCTGTCACCCCAGGGCAGCATAGTGGGATAGCGGGAATAGTAAAGATGCAAAACGTTTCCGTATCACCCAGGGCCAGACCCAAGACTCAGTTCAAAGTTTTATTTTTTTGGTTCTGTGGTTAAACTAGAACAAAGAAACTTTATGCCCTGGTGAGTAGAAAGTTTTGCTTTCTTTTCTTTGTTTATGAGACTCAAACCCAAACCAGGATCAGCATTGAAAACCAGTGCCACAGTACTGTATTGCACAGTGGTGACACTGTTCTCATTGGTAGGAAATATAGCATTGCATCTCTCCAAAGAGAGGAGAGTTTGGATCTGTATCTCCTGTGCTCTGGGTTGAGTGTTACAGTCACTGCGTTGCTGCAGACCTGGGGTAATATGGTTTTCCCTAGGTAAGGAGGACATGGAAAATCCCATCCTTTCTTCAAATTGTGAGAAAAATAACTTTTCTGAATGGTTATTTTGCATCCCAGTGTCACCTACCCTGTGCAGATCTGGCCTGGCTGGGCCAAGGTGGGCCACAGTGGCTGGCAGTGGGGGAAGGTTCAGCCCTGCAGGCAACAGGCAGTGTCATTCCACCCCAGTTGTTTTTGTAGGAAATTATGCCAAAAGCTGCTTATATGGGGTGTGTATGTGGCTGAGAAGCACCCTGTAATCACAGTAGGAAGAAGAGCAGAAGCCTGTAATAATCTTTGCCAGCAAGTATCTTGATAATTTGTAGCTACCACTACACACAGCATATTTGGGACCTGGCCTTTTATAAACAAGTTGCAAGCAGATGCAACTCTGGTGGCATTCGCTTGGGACCTGTTCCCTGTTTCCAGCATGTCTGAGCAGCCTGGGGCAGAGTGGAGAGCCCCCAAGCAGTGTCATTCCTCATCAACCACCCAGGAGCTGTCCAGTTCTGCCCTCGTAGGAGAGGTTCTCTAGCCCTCTGATCATCTTCAGGGCTCTCCTCTGGACCTGCTCCAGCTGCACCTTATGAATAAGAAGGGTAACCCCAGTAAAGATCTTCAGGGCCAATTGAGTTATCATCTCTTGCTAAATAGTGGGATGCTTGGAGCTGCTCCCCCAAGGATGGCCAACTCCTCTTGAAATGGGACAGCAGGCTGGAGCAGCCAGTTTTTAGGGTACCATGCAGTCAAGTGGAGCAGGAGGGAAAACAGATAATGAAATAATGGCACTGAGATTTCCTCTCAGAGGAATGCCAGAGTGTTCTGCTTCCTCCTTTTGTGTCAGGTCAGGAGAACCGGTTCTGGATCTTCTTTTCTTTTCTTTCCTAGAGAAGGTAAAACAGAGGGGAGGGAGAAATATTCACACTGCTCCTGCTTAAAAGCTAACTTTTATGTAGTCCAAGTCAGCTTTGAAATTGAAACCTCTCTGGGATAATGAAACAGAAGAGGCTGAGTTCCTATTTAGACTGATATTATTTGGCTGTGGGCTGTCTTTACTCAAAAGTAATTTGGGAAAGTGACAGACAGCTGTGACCTTGATTTACTTTGTAACAGTTTGGGTTGAAAGGGAAGAGTATTGAAATTTAGGGTTTTTTCAAAAATTTCAGGGACATCATTAAAGACGAGAACTTTCAGTTCTTCCTTTCAGTACACTCTGTAATGTTAAAAATAGCAGAGGATAGAGGTGTGACATTCATCTGCTGACTTCTTCATGTCTATTACCAGACTTGATTGCATTTAAAGACTGGTCAGAGCAGAAAGGTAGTCCAGGACTCTCAACTTACCTCTGAATGATTCTCAAAATGGGAAACACCCATTTATATCATAAAATACATTTGTTAAACTGTGCTCGTGGGAGGCATAGTACAAGATTGAAGAAGATAGTGGAAATTCCCAACGAGGTGCATTTGCTAAGGCAAGTGGAGAATTCATATAATATGGAACATATTCTACCCCATTTGCTTTGGAGGTACCCAAACTTACACTGAAATGCATATATTAGGGCTGTGCTGCTACTTGATGCTCATTTATTTGAGCATTGGTCTTCAACCTAGTCACTCAAATACTTGAAACAATCTGCATTCACCAAGTAAGACAGTTAATATTAGTATAATAGGAGGGAAAATGATGGGAGAGGTGGGTAAGCTTCTCTTTCTTCCAACTAGAAGGGTTTCTGCCTCTTTGTCTGGGAGTTTTGGGAGCTTTGAATGTAGTTTCAGTCCTCATTTATCTCTATTGGGTTCTTTCCATCTCCAATCTTGCACTTTCTTTGCATGTTCTTTCTTACGGGAATGAGTTTGCTTGCTTTCCTGCAAAAACATCTCATGACCAGGAAGGCGAATGGAACTTGATGTGTCTGGGAGCTGTTGTAACCAGCCAGCAGTCTGTGAACATTCCTGGCTGCAGATTAAAACTATGCCATTGCTTAGGAGAACCAAAGTAAAATGAGAAGGGCATGTCCAAAGGTTTCTTCAGGGGATAAAATCCTTAGGCATTTGAGCTCCAAAGTGTTGACAGACCCATGAAAAGCAGATTCAGGGAGTGAAAACAAAAACACTAAATAAATTGTCACATTAACCAAAGAAAATCAAGAAGGACTTCATGTGGATTTGTAGCCTTGTCCTTTACTCTCAGAAACACTTTCTGCCTTCTCAGAAAAGCCAGAGGACACCCTTCCCTCTCCCAGGGCAAGAGGACCACCACTAGCACAGGGCCAGTCAGCCAGTAGGTTCCCCATGTAAGTCCAATAGTTGACTTTTACGTGGCTGAAACTGGTACTGATTTGGGGGTTTACATGTTTTTTTCACCTTAAGTTTATAGACACTTCATTATATAGAACATAATCAATTATTCTGACAAACTGGGGCAGGGAACTCAAAATTTGTGGAGATGGGATGGAGGAGACAGGCAGCAGCAGGTTTGCCTTTTTTCCTTAAGAAGCTGGGCTAAACACTTACCTCATTTAGAAGTGAAATACAGAGATTTATCTGGTGAATTGGCACACTTTCTTCTTTTTTCCCTTTTGATCTAGTATATGATGTATAATCGATGTTCTCCAGAGATGTTATTGATGCTGCTATATGTATGTAGGATCCCCCTTTGCTAATGACTGTGATATCCCTACCAGAGCAGTTAGAAAACTGAGGTTTGATTAATGAGTGGTGGCAGAGGACACTCTCTTCTGTATTTATCTGAAGAACTTCAGATGAATACAGAGCTTTTAAATACAGAGCTAAATAGACAGAGCTTCAAGGATGGTCCCACACCCATATCTACCACAGTCATTATTGCTCAGTCTTGGGCTCACACCTGCCTGTGCCAGAGACCTGTGCCTGCAGTGTGCCTGAAGAAGATGGGTACGGCCTGGCAGGGCTGTGATGTGGGGAAGAGGACCTGAAGGGCTACTTGCTAGAAGATGGAGATGGAGACTCTCTAGAGGAAATCCTATCTTTAGTGAGTGTATAACATTCTTCTGTTCCAGCTGATAGGATATGTCAGGCTTTTAACCCTGGTTCATTGAGAAGGGTTCTGGTGTTTGATAAGAATGTGTTACCAACCCACGAGCAAAATACAGCTCTGAAAAGCAAGGGGGAGGGAGTTATGAATAAACCCTGAGACAGGATTCTTACTAATTTCCTTCAACTTCCCATTGGCTCTCTGTCTTTAGCACATATTTTCTCTGCGACCTGATGCACCAGCATATTCCTAATTCAGAAGGCTGATGGGAGTT
>NW_008692874.1:53860-54351 GCF_000695815.1 Acanthisitta chloris | reverse complement strand
CCCCCCCCCCCCCCGGTCACATAAGACATTTCTAGCTTACAAGGAAGTACCATTACATGATGTGACATACCACTACACCTTTTAGAGGAGCTTGCATAAGTTTTGTGACGCTTTTACAGCCCTGTGTCAGATACTCACCTGTAATCCACACAGTGGCAAGGGTTATATTTGTGTGCAGGCTGCATGGACAGGTAGCACACAAACCACCCTGAGCACATTTGCAAATGCAGCCAGATCATTTAAGTTGGAAAAGACCTCTAAGGTCATTGAGTCCAACCATTAACCTAACACTGCCAGGTCTGCTGTTAAGCCACGGTGCTAAGTGCCACATCCGCACATGTTTTAAATTCCTTTATCCCATCAGTCCTTGTGCAGTATTTGATACATCTGCGGCATCACTGGTAGTGACAAGAGATCCAGAATGCACGACTGTGTTTGTCTCTGCATGCAGCTCTGTGTCTCTGTAACAGGTACACGAAGGCATATGTTAT
>NW_008692874.1:38992-53475 GCF_000695815.1 Acanthisitta chloris | reverse complement strand
CCTGCGCTGCCCGCTCGGCCGCGAGCTGCTGGCAGAGGGTCGGTGTCTTCAGAACGCTCCCTCCCCTTCAGCGGGGCTCGTCGGGCTGAGCAGAGCGGGGTGTTGCAGCGTGTGCGCGGGGTGCTCGCAGCCTGGCTGCCGCGGAGCAGACGGGAGCGCTGGCCGAGGGATTTTGCTGCAGCATCCTTCCTTCCCAGCGGTCAGAGCAGGGAGCGAACGACTGGCGAGGGGTACCAGGGCAGCGCTCCGGAGGAACCCGCTCGCTAGTGATGCCGGTGGAGCCTGCGGGGATACAAACGGCACTGATCTCAGCCCTGCAGCTGGGTCTCCTGGTCTGCAGCGAGCGCAGGGTTATTAAATCCAGATAACACTGTGTAAGAGCAGAGTATTTTGTAAGAAGCGACAGTTGTTCAGGAGCCAGCATTGCCTGGGTCCTCCAGATGACCTCGTCCCAGGTAGCTCTGCTCGGGATCCTTTTTTATTACAGAAGTAGAGTTGGTGTCTGATGATGTCACACTCAGGGGGAGGGAAATTAGAAAAAAAAAAAGATAGATTGCAGTCCTAACGCAAGGAGGATGCAGCAACCACAGAGAGGGTCCTCTCCTCTAAGCAAGACAGAGGCAAAAGACAGAACCTCTTGGAGGGTCTCTCTCTCCCTCCTGCTTCAAAGAGGAAGACTGCCTTCTGTAAACGGAGCTGGTTGTGTAATGGTTTATACATCACGAGGTTAGATCTCTTCTGATTCTTTAATGGAAAGGCTATTTTATTTCTCAAGTGGGTACCAGTGGGGATGCTGTAAGAGCGCACAGAGATGCATCGTCTGTCCCGCACTGACAGCGATCCGCACAATCAACTGCAGACCGGGAACTTGTCAAGGAGTGAGGACCAAATCTGGAGCCAATGCAGGGGGAGAGGAGCAGCCTCAGCTTTTTTAGCAAGTGAATGGGGAGGGGGAGGAGGGTAGTATGTGCAGTGATGTCATTTTTAACTGGTTCCTCTCAGAGCCGGGGTGTGAAGTTAGAGGAAAAACCTGCAGTCTCAGAATGGCTCTCAGCCTTGACTGGAGACTGTAAATGACTGAGGGTACCCACAATGGTAATTCATTTTCTTTCCTATGCAGAACTGTTCTGTTATTTTGGGTCAAGCGGAGGGCATTTCTTTTCTTTCTCGCTGTCTCTCTGTGTGCTTTGAGGGTTTGACTTTTGCTATTGCCTCTGGTTTGTTAAATACCTTGCAGGTTATTTAAAGTTTTGCCTGGATAGTTTGAGAATTTTTCTCCAGTATGGGAATCCATGCCATTACAGGAGAGAGCTTAGCATGCAGCATTTCTGCTACTTGTCAGGAGGAGAGATGCAGAGGTTGCCAAGCACACAGCATTCTGCATGGAAAATGTAGTTTTAAAATCACAGGTGGAAAGAAAGGGACTTGGTTGGCATTTGTTGCTGTAATGGATGGTATTAATGTTTCTTGTAAGAGGCAGAAAGACTTCTAGTAAATTATATAGATAGAAATGAATCTTGCTTTGCTGACAATTTCTTTGCTTTTGATTGCCAGGTTTTTATTATGAACATTTTAATTCCAGTGGAACTGAATGGAATAGGTCAACACAAGAGATTTTGGCTATGTGAGGCAGTATATGTATGTATAGTTCTTCATGGTATGCATTAACCACTTGTGTGCTACTCCCTCCACTGCACTTGCCCTGTTGCTGTCTTTCATAAAAATCAGTGGGCTGCCATGCTGTGCTGTGGACAGTGAGCAGCACAGAGGGTTATTCTGCATCTGGTTCCTGGAATCGGCAGAAGCAGACAAGCCTTTTTTGTATAAAAAAGGTTGTCGAGACAGGTCCATCAAGGGTAAAGTGTCTTAGCCAAAATGGCAGGCAGTGAAGAGCATCCCCAGCTTATATTTCCAAGTATTCAGCTACTAGTATCACTGGCATGGTTTGGATTTGTAGTTGTTGTGATGGTGCTTGGTCCAAAGGCAGAGAGTGGAATGCCAAGAGTCTAACTGGTTATGAAAGGCTTGTAACGTTCCTCTCTGGGCTCCCATTTCCAAATGGTGAGACTTGCTTGTCTTCTCACCCAGGAGAACACCTGATACAGCAGTTTTGCTTACTAGGCACTTGGGATGTGCATGGGATAGCCACAGACCTGCTGTAGTCTGTCATGACAACTGTGAGCTCAAAGATGGGAGATATGAGCTCAAGAATGAAAGAGGCAGAATAGAAAGGGGAACACTGTGATACCTTCAGAATATGAAATGTTCCTTCAGGAACTTCCTGCTGTTGCTGAAGGCTTTGAGGAATCCATTGCTTGCCTTGATAAGGCTCTTACTGAAGAGCAGCTGGGGGGAATAAGCCTCTCTTTTACCAGCTATTGTGAAGATGCTGGCAGCCATCACAGGGGCCATTTTAACTCCTCCCCCTGCAACATGCCATGGTGCAGGGGAAGAGTAAATCTGGTAACCTCTTCTGGCAGTCCTCTCAATACTAGCCTTAGTGTTGAAATATGCAAACTCAAAGACAACAGCCAGGCTTTAAAAATGGCATGTTCCTATCAGTGTGGTTTTTATCCAGATGTATGCTTACTTTCACTGATAGTGCTTATGTGGGGGCAGTGTGCCTGTCAGGTGGAGGAAATGGATAACAGGCTGTGCTGAACTAGTCACCATGGCATATGGAAGCTTTCCGTCTCTCTAGCATCAGGCTGAATCTGCTGCTGTGGATAGGCAACTTTGTTTTCCTGTGATTTTAGCCTGGCACCCTTCACCAGCAAGAAATTAATGCATGTTTTTAAAGGAGAGCAAAGAACTGTGCACCTGGAGTAAGCACTGATTCATCCTCCTCCTTTAGGGGCTCAGATATTCCCCCAGCCCCTGCCTGGAGTGAAAACTAGTTCTGGCTTTTGAGACGGGACACTAGTTCTGGCTTTTTTTTTATCTCAGCTTAGTTCATCTGAGGTGAGAAGGTGTAAATTTGTGGCACTGGAGATGAAGCCTCATACCCAAAGAAGAGGGGAGCTGCATGTGACTGCAGGCTGCATGCCTGCTTCTGCAGCCTACCCCCTTAGGAGCCAGGTGACTTTGCAGCAGGGAAGGTTAGGAAGACCTTTCCAAGCGCAAAGAGGAATGAAGCACGGGGACAGGCATCCTACAGTGATCACAGGATGCCCTTCTTTTAGGCTTTTTAAGAATAATAAAAATTGGGGTAAGCTAAAAGTATTTACTCCATGTTAGGGCAGTGGAATTATGCTTGGCTTTGCATTTTGGCATTTTTAGAACAGTTTGGTGACACATCAATCAAAATTCACTAGAGGAAGCATCTTCTGTGTCAGAAGGTGGGTTTCTTATTTGCTGTTAATTTTAGCTGTGTTTCAGAGTTGGAAAAGTCATGGAGCAGACAATTCTCTCATGGTTCCTTCCTGCCTTCCATTTCTACTACCATATTAGCCCCATTGAGCTCCTACTACCAAAGAGATGAGAATGGTTCAGTGCCCAAGTCCATTCAGCTCTAAAACTTTGTACTGCTACTGTCAGCAAAAGCATTACTGATGTGTCAGTGATGGACATGATTGTTAGGGAAAGGGAACCAGTGCACAGATGGAACTGCAAAGGTTGCAGTATCTTTCTGGACTTCAGTGAGCTTTGAGTCTTATCATTAGTTGGCAACTGTATTTGTTTACACCAGGCTCTGGACAAAACTGCATTTGGTTTGGATTGTTCTCTTGGAGAGGACTGGGGCAGTGGAGCATTAGGGAAACAGACTTCACTGGAGTGATGCAGTTGGCCACTGCTCATGAGGAAGCACATTTTTCATACTGTAACTGTGACACAGTATGACTTTCAATCTACAGTGTAATCCTTCTGTATGTTTATGTGGTAGAATTTACCCACAGTTCCAGTTGTTCCCATCTTGCATTGTCTTCTCAGGGGAGGATGACACACTTCATGAGAGTGAATTCAAGCTAACATGTGTGTCAAAGAGGTATTTTATGGTGCCTGCAATGGTGATCAAAGTTACAAAATCAGGTAACAAAGAGCAGGGAGGCTGGATACTCAAAGCCCCTACAGAAGGTGAGGAATTCACTTTGAAAGGATGAGATTACATCTGTCCTAGGAAAGGATCCTTATCAGGGATGAAGAAAAAGTGCAAATACTGAATAACTCCGTGTGAGTGTGTTTATGAGGAAGGAGGAAAAGAAGAACTTCCCCGTCCCAAATTTAGCAATGAGTTCAGGTCTGTGCATGTGACTAACACTAAGGTCCAATGTCTAATTGCGTTTATGCCATTGTCATCCGAGTAATTATCTTTCCCCCCTGGCATTTCAACAGGGTGAAACTGAAGTGGGTTTGGACTGCTGTAGTCTGGTAAGTCAGAAACTAGGTAACCTCCACAGCTTGCTTGCAGGGCCATCTCCTCTCCTTTGGGCTCTGTTGGTAGAGCAGGCAGTGGTTATATTCCTCTGGGATACCTTTTTTAGGGTACTTGTTTTGGAAAAATCTAGATATAACTATAAAACACTGTGCTGTTTTCTGCCAGTGATTGAAGGTAGGGGGAAGACAGTGGGAGAAAAGGTGTGTTCTGCACCATCTCCTCTTGTTTCTGGAAGGACTGGTGTTTTCTTCCAGGTTTGCACAGCAGTGCTGCACATCATTCACCTCATAATGATAATAGTATATAATCTTCATAATAGTAATAATCTTCATATGCAGCTGTGGATTTCAAATTACTCCCTGTTTTTAGCACAAATTTCATTTGATGGCATCAGAAGACTGGCTTTTCATGTCTCTTCCTATTTACCCCTAAATAACCTCACTTCTAGCTATCAGAGCCCAACTTTTGATAAGAGGAAAGGTGATGCACCAATGTCAGAATATGCAGATTCACGTCTCACAGTTGTACCTCATCTCTTGTGTACCTGACGATTTTTTAATTTTTTTTTAGCTCAGCACAAGCAATCAAAAATTTATCATCCAAATTAAGACTGTAATTATATTTTGATAAAGATCTGGCAATTCAGTGAGAATGAAATTTTAAGGGTTGCCGGGATACAGATGACTCTGGATTATGGGGAAGCGTTTGCATGTGGAATACTAATAAGTCAAGGCTGTTCAGCATCCTTATCTAGACTTTTCCAATAGGGTCTGATAACACAGACAATCAAGTGCTTGTTTCTTTGCTATTATTCTGGCAAAGTGATTAAAGATACAGACTGCCTTTTATGAATGAAAAGGCGACATACTCAACATGGAGTGACACAGATATGTCCTCCTGTTTGATACACAAGAAAAGTGGGGGACAGAGTGCTGACCATTCCCACATTATTGAGCCTGCCAAAATAAACTTTTCCTGAGGTTTCCCAGGGTCTCAGGGATGCCAAGGAGGCTTTGTGGGAGGAATGAGCACTTTCCTGGGAGGTGTGACCCTGCCCAAGATGGGTGCTGCTGGGCGCCTCCTTTTGCAGAGCCAGGGCTCCAGTGGAGAGCAGGAGATGAAGGTTGCCTCAGGGGTGAGCGTGGGATACCCAAACACACCAGAGCTTGCTGTCCAGGCAGGATGGCCACAGAAGTAACAGCACCACAGATCTGGGGGAGGTGACAAAGAGCTTGATTCAACACACAGCTGCCAAAGGGAAGGTCCTGGCTCACGTGCAGGTACTTTCTTGTTCCAGTCCAGCAGATGAGTAAGGCTTGACCGCAGTGCTGCAATTTGATGAGGGAAGAGCTATAGCACTTCCTCTCTTTTAAGTGCCTGGTCTGTATGTGACACTAATTAGTTATTATGGAAAGCTATTGCTATTCAATAATGTGGCCTGCTGACAGGGTATTATTTACTGCCTGTGCTGTGGTAGCACTTGTAGACCTCAGAGAGGTTTGCCTGTGGTGCTCCTGACACCTGCAACCCTGATCCCTGCACCAGCCCAGCTGATACCCCATGCCTGTCTCTCTTTTTATTTTCAATGTCTAACTCCAGATGTTGAGCCAAGCCTGCAATAATTATTATACCCTGTCCAGCAGTGGTTTAGGGGCTTAACTGTAGCACACAGTTGTATTTTTACTACAGATCAGAACAATTCTGTGACTTTATGGGTTTTTCAATTAACGATGAAATGGTGACTGTATCATACAACAATTTAAAAAAAAACGTTTTAGTGGTATGTCAGTTTCATCAAAACAAATGGGTTTACTTCTCTGCTGAACTGATTTCCTCCCAGTTTTTTGGTGACTAAATTTTATTCTCAAAGTGTTATCTCATGATCTGTAAGAAAGGGACTTGACTTGCACCAGCACAGTTTGAAAGGCAGGAAGAGTGGGTGTGAGTCAGGAGGCCCAGGTTAATGAGCATTTTGGGAAGGCAGAGTACATTGGAGATACTGCAGCTGTAATATGAGGAAAATTATCGTAATACCTTGAATAACCTTTTTAACACAAAGTCTGCTGTGCTTAAATGGTAGTCTTCTCAAATTCAACTTGCACAAACAGTAATGTGCTTTCTTTCAGTTTCTGTAACATGCATGAATATGTGATGCCAATCTCAGACAACTCCACTTATCAGGTATTTTTTTTCTTCTGTGCTCTTGCACAGAATCCTATTTTTTGACACAATCAAAGTATGTGAAGTATGCCAATACACAAACTGTAGAAATAACTGCATAACAAAAACTTTGCCAAGCAGACCTCACTCACTGTGAGATGCACTGCATCCCACAGGAAATCAATACTTACTAATGTGAATAAACATGAAGATGAAATTATCAAACTGGCAAGTCAGGGAAACAATCTTGATTTATCAGAATTAGTTGTGATTTAAATGAAGTAGTTAAAAAACCTTGAGGGATAATGAATCTGGCAGGTGATTGGTGAATTCATGTGTCTCCCTGTGCCATGAGCTCTGGTGAGAATCAACCAGGGCACCAGGCAGCTTGGCTCTTTTTTCTGTACTGACCATGGCAGGTTAATTCTGAGTAACAAACCACCTGTTACTTACCCGGTGCAGTGCTTTGCAGCTGCTTGTAAATGACAGAAGTTGGTTGTGCTACAGGAGCCTGTGGGTCCAAAACTGCAGTCCAGGCAATACAAACCATAGCTCATCTGCAAAGGTTCAGAGCATGCCCTAGCAGGGAATAACCAAGCCTACTTTTGTCTGTAAGAGTATAACACTAAACGAACCCACCGATTAGGTATTATTGGACTAGCACATGAAATGCAAGGCCTGTTATTGTATGTGCAGATGTTCAGCGTCAAAGTGTGTCTTCTGCAGTTAAGACACAAAAGTAGAAAAAAAATATAGAAAAGGCTACAAGGTCCATGGCAGGGCAAGAGATGGCTGTTGAAGGCCAGGAGGTGACTTGCCCCAGGCCAGAGTGGTGATGTGCCAGCATACCCACCTACCAGGCCAAACCCCATCTCCAAACAACAGCAGCCCAGGCAATTACCATTTCAAAGTGCTGACTCAGGTCTTTGCTTTTCACTGCATACCATCTCCTATATTTTCTTCTTTTTTTTCTCTTTTTTTCTTTTTTTTTTTTTGATTTATTTTAAGCTTAGTGGCAGAGGTAAGAGCTTGTTTTCATATTCTCTGTAACACCCTTGCAATACTTTAGACACTACATAGAAATAAGCAGATGGTTGGGAACTGATCTGTATTTGGATATAAAATGTCTCTGACTTCATGAACAATATCCATATGATAAAAAAGTGCTATCTGGTGTGGCTCCCCCTCCCCCTGTGCTGGCATATGCTATGGGAGTTGATGATTGCCTGATTGCCACCTCCCCCCCCAGACAGCATCCTGCCAGATCAGGGCTGTGGTATGTCCGTGGGTGTTGTCTGCCTTTCACTCTTCAGCACGTATAGCATCTCAGCATCTAGAGCAGTCTGGCACCTCTTCCAGCACTTCCTTTTTTAATGCCACTTGGAAAATCCACACTGAAAGGAGAGGTGGAGAGGAGAAGGCAGTGAAGTGGGAGGGAGGTAATTAGGGCCAGACCTGATGTCCCAGTGTAGCTGGAGGGTGCAGAGAAGTCAGGCAGATCCACAACTCAGAAAGGACAGAGCAAGGAGAGAAAAATTTGACAGCTGATCCAACTTACTGTGTCACATTTATGAGTGTGTTTATCCCTCTTCAAAAAAATGAATGTTTTGTTTAGTTTTTGAGGCAATGCTTCACCTTTTGAGTTAAAATTCATCTTATGCCTTTTGTAGCTCGCCTGACTGTGACACAATTTTTTTTTTACTCTGTCATTATATATATTCAATGACTAAATGCAGGAACCCATCCATAGCTTTTCAGACTCCTGACTGTTTCCAAGAAGGCAGTCCTGCTCCCCTGTAAAGGTGGCATCTCCCCTCTGGGTGCCTGGTGGTGCCAGGGAATGCCAAGTCCTCGCAGTCTGTCTTCTTGTGGCCCTTCCACAGTGAACAGAGGGGGACAGGTGCTGTTAGAGGCCTCTTCAGAGATCTCTGAGGCTCATTTATACTCAATATCAGTGAGGAGCCTATCCGTTAGCTACTGAAATTCTCCAGGGAGACAAATCTCCCCTGGGGAAAGTTACTTTTGTGATTACTTTCTGTTGTCTGCTTCTTTATGCTTGGAAATATTGCCAACTTTGCTCCTCGTGAATAAATCCAAGTGTCCCAGGAGTGCTCTGTGCCCTGATTCACCATTCCACTTGATACCATACATTAAGGTCAAACACTGTTTGCTACTCAATGGCCCCATTTTTAGCTTATACTTTCTGCATGATAATTTTTATGACAATGCCCTTCTCCCCCCTCTTTGTTCCTTTCCTTTTTCCTTTCCTGAAAGTGTTTCCTAGTTTAATTTCTTTTCCTGTGATTTTTTTTCCTGCAGCTTATTTTCTGCAGTTTATTTTTATTTCATTTTCATCATTGCTTACAGTCAAGAGTCTGAAATCTTCCTGTCCAGTGTTTTGGGCAATGCAGGCATTGCACAGTGGTATTTGATAGCTATAAGTAGGTGTTGACACCTGACATTTCTGCTCTGGTTTGGACTGTCTGCAGCGAAATGCAGCCATTTCACCATGCCTTCTGGTTTTCTTCTTTGTGTGCAGTACTTAGTACATGGTCAGAATAAAATAACTACCCACACTTGAAAGCTAATCATTTCATATGTACATTAAGTGAGCAATTGTTTGCCACTCTCTGTATTTGCTGTGCTACAACTGGCATGTTGAAAACTGCATTGTATTCAGTACGCAAAGACAGATGAGTTGCAGTTGTTCAAGAACTTGCTGTTTGCTGCTATGTTCTGGATGACAAATCTCACCACAGAGTGGTCCACATCCCTGCAGCATCTGACAAACCCTGTAGCTCTTCAGCCGTTGTGGCTTTTCAGAAACCTCATCAGAACTCAATTAGGTTTTGTGCATGAATATGTGGCTTAATAGTATAAATATGAGTACAAACAATAGGACATGGTTTGGGCTCATAAAGCCATATTAGCCATAACAATAAGGGATAGCCAATGTTATGATCTTTATTAACACCCTATGATGCTTTAAGTGAAATAAATATTTTAAAATGTATTTTGGCTTAAATGTTTTCATGCTGCATTTTATGGACCAATTGCCATTGGCCATGATGTCTCAATTGGAAGTGGGGGTTAGTGGGTCATCCTGAGCTTCAGGGGCTCACTCGCTGGAGTGGTTACAGGTTTGCATCCTCTGCAGGGATATGCAAGAGGATACAGCTAACAATGCTCACCTCCCAGTTAAATTTGCAAGGTCACATTTATCATTTGAAGCCTGTAGGCCATTTTAGGTAAGCAAAGGCTTGAAATACACTAGAAAAAAAGCAGTGTAAGTCTGCAGAAGAATATTAGTGTCTAAGGTGAGTAAGCTGAGAATGTGTTATTCAAATAATAACAACAGTGGGAAAATAATTTATCTTGACATAAGTTATTCATCCTGCAGTCTAGATACACAAAATCACTGACAGAGTTTCCTAATGTTATCTGGATGAGTTCCTTTAAAAGGTAATCCAGCGTATCTCAGTGGCTTTGTATGCATGTGTATAGGAAGTACTGTAAGTAATACAGTCCACTCCATATATTATGTGTCCATGCTTTATGGATTAAGGGCTAATTTCAAGACCAAGAAGCCTGGAAGGGAGAGGCTCCAATCCCTGGATGGGAGATGGAGCCCCAGTGGTGAGTGGTGCTGGGACATGTCCTTGGCAGCACAAAGAGGGGTGGAGGGGACTTGGAAGGCTCACAAGAATCATAAAGATTTCCTAAATCCTAAGCAGGTTTATTCATTAAAAATAATTCCTTTGAGAAAGTATAGAAAGGAAGGGGGTGGAAATCTTTATTTTCAGGCAGCTCTTCTTTCCCTTACAAAACAAAAAGAATTGCGTTCAGTACTGTTTCAACAGTCTCAAGTGAAACTCAGCAATTCAGCTAATTGTGTTCTCAGTGTGCCTCTCTGAACTGTTACAGTCTAGTTTGCTCTAATATCCTACACAAGTGGGAAGTGGATCTTACACTTATCAGATGTGAGACTAGAGAAGGATATCACTTGATAATGTTGGAATAGGACCCTCCTCCTGGCCCAGAGCAATCTGGTCTGGTGGAAGGTGTTCCTGCCCACGGAAGGGGGTTTGGAACTAGGTGATGTTTAAGGTCACTTCCAACCCAAACCAGTCTGTGATTCTGGGTGCTCCTTAAGCCCAGTTCACAGCTGGTTGTCTGAAACTGGGCTTCAAGTAAACCACTTGGGTGGTCACAGCCAAACTGAACATCTGAGAGGGCTGGTGATGGAAGACTTGTACTCAAAGAATCCAGTGGAGCCACACAGTGAACTGGTGGTATCTGTAACTGCACCCCTGTGCCCAGCCAGCCCCAGGCCACTCTCAGGGTGTCTCTAGAGAAACCTCATGGAGTAGTGCCTGCGATTTTTGGTGCCTGCCCCAAGAAACACACTGCCTTGCCATCATCGTGAGGAAGCTTCCTGGGACAGGTGTGACCTCGAGGCAGGGATAGAGAGACCTGACACAGAGCTAGCTCTCTCACTCCCTCTGCAGAAAAGGCTCAAGGAGCTGCAGGAGCAGCAAGAATATTTCTCCAGAGGAAGAAAAAAAGAGTTGCCTTTGGTCCCTCTGAAATGATTGACTTTCTGTCTTCCCCTGCGTGTCTGTGAGTAATTCAAAGGGACACGTGTCGTCGTAGTAGGATATTTACTAAATACAGTTGGAAGAAACTGTTGCTACTTACCTCAACTTGCAGTTAAGTGGCATCCAAGGTATCTAGCCAAGCACACTGAAAAAGAAAGAAGTGTGAAATATGAGCCACTGTCTCTAGTCTTAACAGGTGGCTTGTTGTTCCTGACTTTTGGGGGTTTGATTTCTCAGCCTACATGCAATGCCAGTGGAAGGGAAGAGGGGGCCTGCTGGTTCATTTTCTGTGTAAACTGGCATCATTGATGCTAAATGCCACTTCTGAGAGCCAAATGGAGAAGGCATGAAGACTAACTCTTAGAGCTTAGATGGAAGGTTGTAGTTTTTGAAGATTTCAAGGAAAGCAGAAATACATTTTCTGTACTTAGAATAGGTCATCTGAATCTTATCTTCCAATATGTCAAGCACAGCATATTCTCTGTTGAGTGTCATCCTCCAGTGTTCTTTTTCAAGGCTCACAGCATTTTACAAATGGTGTCTATGTTCACCAGTGTGGAGAGGTTCTTCATATTGTGGATACTGATGTAGAAATGGGTGCTGCAATGTGAAAGTCTGCTCTTCTTGGAAAGTAGGACCCTCAGCATAGACTCTAAATGCTCTTACTGGAAAATTACCACTGTAAGTATAAACAAACAGACAGCAATATGCAGGGAAATTGAATGTTTTGAGTAGAAGAATAGGCAAGCTAGCTTAAGATCACTGCCAAAAAATTTTTTTGACCTATCACAAAAATGTCTATAGGCTGGGGAATGAGAGGGTGTTTTTTTCACAAGATCCTGAAGGTAAGCATTAACCAAAACAGGTAGAATAGTAAATGAATTTTGCAAAGCTTTGTTCTGGAGTACTGGCATGTGAAATCAAGGTGAGTGATCTGAGAGCAACATCACAGTGAACAGCACACTTCTTTGTGATAAAAGAGGGAGTTGTTATGGTGACCTGCCGGAGCAACTCAGGCAAGCTTAGTAGTGATTTGGGCTGAGTCAGTATAGGAGAAAAATAGCAGAGCAGTGAGAGAGAATTGCAAAGGATGTCTAAAAGCATGCTTACAAAGTGTTTTATCGAGACCACACACTACACTGCTGGAGATAAGAGACTTTCATCTTGCTGCGTATCAAGACTGGGAGTAATGTGAAGGGTCAACATGGGAAGAAATGTGTGTTGACAAGCACTGAAAGTGCGTCAAAATGAAAGCAGTGCTTTCAACTAATTAAGCATGTAGGATTGAAAGGGCTCTCTTGGGACACTGATTTCAGTTATGCGCCCTCGAGTGTGTGTGTACACAAACACATAGATGTGTGTGCATGTGGAAGATTTCATATAATTTCTGCTATAATAATACCTTCTTACCATTGGGTCCAGTGACCTCAAAATCGTGAAGATATAAAGAGTGTTAAGGGTTTTCTTTAACACTGAATAGTGAAGGCATAAACAGTGTTAAAGTTTTTCTTTAACACTGTTTATGCCTTCACTATTTTACTGGCTGGTTAGATTTTTGTTTCCTCATAGAGCATGGTAACAATCTGAATTGAATATGAAATTAATATCGCTACTGAATATTTGACCTAATGGCAGCCTTAACCTTGCCAGGCAGGACTCCCATGTTGTCTGCCTTTTTTTACCATTGCCCTGCAGGGCACTCTTGGAGGCCATGTAAAACATAGACCAGAGAACAGGAATAAAAGGAGAAGAAGAAATTGCTGGCTAGAGAAACTTCACAGGAATGAAGGCTTGAACATATAAAATACTCTGTATTTCTAAGAAGTTATTGTCTATCCTGCAGTGGCAGCTTTGAAATACTTTGAAATACCAATTTCCATTCTGGCTGCTGTAACTTATTTGACAGAGTTAGGAAAAGCAGTTTAAAATATGTTCAAACACCACCAGCAGAGATTGAAAGCAGCAAAGCCAAGAATGGGATTAGCATGTGGTACTCTTCACATAAGTGCATATTGCTTAACAGCCTAATCTTCTTACGTGTACAAGAATCACACACTTCCCAGCCCTCTTGAATTATGTCTGTTGTACCAGTCAACCAAATATCAGGTAAATGCAAAATTCAAGGATCTGCTCATGGAAATGACATCCAAATCATATGCTTTTCAATATTTTAATCTTTCCTGCTATCTGAATGCCAAATATGGATGGGGTTTTGTCCACTTGTCCGTTTTTCTCCTGAATAGCTGTTATTTCCATGTGTAGCATAATGTGAGGCAGAAAAATGTCACAGGGATGTGCTAAGAAATAGCGATTGAAATGTGAGAAGTTTCACTGTATTGGCAAGAAATAAAACAACACAAAGAGCATAAAAGATTGTGGTCTTTCTCAAAAGATTCTGCTGTCAGTGATGTTTTTGCCTTTCTACTTGAGTTTGAAAAATTTGCTAAATTATCTGTCCATGAGTGCAGAACAGAATAATAATTGTGCTCATGCTGTTGCCCACACGTAGCTAAAGACTTAACTTGTTTTGTCATGTCTTCCCTCCTGTTTGTCTGCAGGGCAGCTGCAGCCTGCGTAGACACAGTTGCTCTGGCTTTGATTTGCATGCACAAGTGCCAGTAGCAGGGCAGATGTGGTGATCTAGGCTTCAGGCCCAGACCAGTTGCCCGAACCATGTCTTGGGGCCTGTGCTACTGGAGTTTTCCCCTCATATCCATACTGGACTCAGGTTGCACATGGCAAAAACTCCTCAGAAAGAATTTGGATTTCTGCCCTCATAATAGCAATAATAAGAAATAATGATGCACAGAGCCATTATGAACCATGTTTTTGAGTGTGGGGTCCCAGAAAGAAGTAGCCAAGGAGCAAACCACCCAAAATGAGTCATCAGTCACTTATGACCCCATGACAGTGGACACTGTGAAGACCGAAAGAAAAATGTCTGTGTTGAACAGTGCCCTTACAAACATCAGAATATACCAGGAAAGCAGGAACAAAAGTTGTGACCAAGGATGGGGGCATCCCATCCAGACCCCTGACAAATCCCAAAGATGCACTAGAGTGAAGAGGAGACAGGGGGATTGGCATGCAATTTTCTTTTTCATTGTGCTGAGCATCTCTTGTCACTTCTGTGAGAAGTATGCTTAGAAAGCTCTGTGAAGACCTGCCTCATTTCTAACATCTCCTGGGGGAGCTGTACTGCAGACAGCTTCCCAGGAAAGAGAAGGACAGGGAAGCACAGGCAGGGTCCTCAGCAGCCTCTGCAGTACCGATGCACCAGAGTCTTTGTCACATTCCCGTCATCTGATGTCCCCTGCCCTGGCAAAAAGGCTTAAGAAAAGAAATCCATC
>NW_008692874.1:10250-38964 GCF_000695815.1 Acanthisitta chloris | reverse complement strand
GAAAGAGCATGGTGTCCTGCCCTGCCAGGGTGACACAGGTTTCCAAGGGCACTGGGGTATGTCTGAGTTTCTAGCTCCAGTCACTTTGTACTTTTTGCCTAGAGGTGTAAGGGAAATTGCGTGCATATCCATATTTGTAGGTATAGTCGCTGAAGTTATGGTGAGGTTGCCATTGCTTGGCTGGGTAACGGAAGAGCTGAAGAACCAGTAGCCTTACTTGCAATGAAGAGCCACCCTGCCAACACACTCCCTTTGCATGGGCATTTTTCAGTCATCAATAAAGATGACCCAGGAGACTTGCTCATCCAAATAGGTACTTGCAATCTGAATCGGTGGGGTTTGCCATTGGCAAATAGGGAAATGTCTGGGTGTGTGCATGGTTGGGAGGAAGCACGATTGTCAAAACCAGAATGATTGTCCCACCTCCTAGGAGCTCCACACTCCTATGGCCCCCCCTGGGTAAGCCCCAGTACCCTCTTTGCTGTCACTGTGAAGCAGCAGCCACAGAGGGAGCTGCTTTGAAAGTACTGAGCTTGCTGATGGATGTGGGACATGTACAGCAGAGAAACGACTAGAATTTTACCAGTGTTGTAAGCTTTAACCCCCTGGGTGTTCCAATGGAGACACGAGTTCTTGGGGGAAGCATACATTCGAGACATTCAGGACTATAAATAAAATTCACATCAGACTCAGCGCTTGCCTCAATGAAACATTTATGCACTAAATTGCATGATGAAGTTGGATGTGCTGCCAGACTGCCTAGTCTTTGAGATAATCTGGTCTTCCTCAGAATTAATTTTCTTGTGATGTTTTGCACACAAACACAGCAGGCAGTAACTCACTGCTGACCTGGGAAGTAGCTGAGGAAAAGTTTGATCACGTTAAATTCTGCTGCTGCTGTTTCTGGCATAGGCCTGTTTATGCAAAGCTGGATGAACAGTACACAGTACACAGCCTTCTTATGACATTGAATCACACAAGAAAAAACTCACCATGTCTACATGAAATAGAAAAAATGGCATATGCTAAAATGACAGGTCAACAGCCTTAACACTGGAGAAGAAGGGCGTCCCAAGCAGAGCCTGGCATGGTGCTGCTGGGCACAGCAGCCTTTGAGAACATCCAGCACCTCTGTGGCAAGGTGGAGTGAAGAGGTGGAGTTTAACTAAATATACAGCCCCAGCATCTCTGCCTCCTGCGAAGGGCTTGGGTCATTACAGCCTCTCATAAGAGTAAGTGGGCTCTGGACTAGGCTTATTCACTAGTCTGATCCTTTTTAATTGTGTTTTTTGTCTTTTGGAATCCAGATACTTTAATAAGGATTTGGCGACTGCCGGTTCGGCTTTGCTCATGGAGGAATTCAGAGTTGACAGCTCTGGGCTCTGTGCCTTAGGATGTAGAGACCTTCCTTGCTTGCCACTCAAATTCCCTCCAGGCTTCACACTGGTTCACACCAAAATGTGCTTTCTCTTTGAACCAGGAAACATAGGAAATAATTTATTTTTTTTCTTCCCCTGACAGCTAATGGCAACTAGAATATAGAAAGAAATAATAGAAAGTTGAGAAACAGAAGGAGCTGAGGAGGAGGGAGGAAAGCGTCTAGAGAAGCAGACGGAGTTGGGGGGGAAACCCCTGGATCTATCAAATAAATAGAGCAGAAATCTTTCTTGCTTGGCCTTTGTGGTGTTATTATTAGAACAACCACGCCTGAGTGCACTAAAGCCGCACAACCTTCAAGCATCCACATCCAGCTCTGCTATGGCATGATCCTTTTTCTGCTTTGCTAAAGGAGGAAGGGAGAGTGAATGAGAGGATGTGAAGATGAGATGGGTCTATAAATGATAAATACGATCAACTTTGATAAAACAGCTATTTGGAAACCTTCAAAAATCTTCTCATGAGAACAGCCATTAGTGTATGTCTGTTTGACATTGGTTGTTAGGAAACCAGCCAACGTTAATGGATCCACAGAATGTAATGGAGAATCCATTTAAATGGTCTCTTGTCGTTTTGTCATCCCACTAGACAAAAAAACCCAATTACTTTAACTCAGGAATGAAACGAAATGATAGTTTATATGATTCACTTGTATATTTTAAATTGATCAAAGCATACACTAAAAATATATTAACAGTCTGTATCTGATGCCTGAAATGTAGCATTTCCTATATCTGTACAGGCATTTTTTCTCATTCACTGTAGTGTCCAACTGTTAATCGTTTTAAAGACTGTGACTTTACAGTTGCTGTATTGCTTTATTTATTATGCGTGTTACGATGGTGCTGAGGGGCTACAACCATGCACAGGCTCAGCATTGTAAAAACAGCCTACAGTGTAGAACACTCAGTAAAGGAAGTGCTGGCTGAAAGAGATACCTTATCCTCATTTCACAGAATGGAGGCATAGGGAGTGTTAATATTTAATACTGGCCCTTAGTAGAAGCATATGGCGAAGCTTTAACTGCACATGACTTCTAGATGTCAGCCCAGTGGTCTTTGTCTGCTGAATTACCCTGCCACAGGGTTGGCTTTTTTCTTTTAGTGGAAGTAAGAGATTCAATCCTGTGCAGAAAATTAGATGTTCAGTGGTCCTGAAAGCTCACGGTCCACTCCTGTGGTTGCATCCTCTGGCTGCAGCTCGCAGCAATCATGCCCAGCTCCCAGGAGCAAACAGTGAGGGCCAGGCAAAATGCCACTGCAGAAGCACAGGCAATGTGCAAAGGACATAGAAGGACATGTGCAAAGGACAATATGCAAGGAATGAAATGGAAGAAGGTCCCTCTTTGGGCAGGCAATCACAGCTGGTAACCCCATAAGAAAGGGTACATACTCTCACTCATCAGTTAGCATTTTCCCTCTTTCCCCTTTCCAAGAGTCTTTGTCAGAGCTTTGCTGCTCTGAGGTTGGATGCTATTCCTCAAACATACAGCCTAATTGCATTTGTGGTGGGTTTATTCTTATTTGTCCTTGGGCCAGCATTGTCCTCTACCCTACCCAGTGCTTGTCCCTCTCTGCGAGCTTCTTTCCCACTGCAGGATGAGAACATTAATGGCTTTTTTGCCAGCACTTTGTTTCTTTTCTGGACCTCCTAGAAAATCCACTCCAGCTTTTGAGTATTCTAAAGGATTGTTCAGTTCAGTGAATATTGTGCAATACTTCTGCTTTCTTGGTGTCAGGGGGGCATCTGCCCTGATACCACAAATCAGAGTTCCTGCAGGGAAAGGCAAGAAGATACAAATGGGCACTGGCTGGGGTCATGGCACAGGGTGCTATAAGCTTCTTAGTGACCTACCATTTGAAGATAAGCAATGTATTTGTGGTTTATTTTTCTTCTGGGACAGCAATATGCACAGCTCTGCCAGGTTTGCTGGCTAAGGGAGACTTGTTGGGTGGCCAAGAGGTCATGCTATTTTATCTGTGAACAGCAATGTGTGTCTACAAGTGTGTGTAGCAGAATTGTATGAGCTTGGTTTCATTTTTAGTCACACATAGTATATTAACCCAACTCCTACTCTTATTTGTAAAACACTGCTGCCAAAGCCAGAAGAGCTTTCTACAAGCTAAATTTTGCAGCAAAATCTATTCTAGTCTGATGAAATGTCTGAACATTTCATAAGTAGGTAAAACTTTCCACTCACTTACTGAGCTCTGTTACAGAAAACTGCTAGAGCTTCAGTCTAGACAGGTTTTTCTGGGAGTAGGAATGAATTGCTTGTGCCTACCATTTCATTAGCCTCCAGGGTAAAATTTGTGATCATGAATATCACATGCCCTCAGCAATATAAAGAATGGGGTATCATTACTATTGCTTACAAACTTTTGTCCTGAGTTGAGATTCCCAAGGAGGCAGTGTGGTTCAGAACAGGATTGGGACAAGTTGCTTTGTGTCTCAGTACCTTGTATCTAAACCAGATATAGTGCTTCGTTACCTTCAAGGGGTAAAGGAGATATGAAATCATGCCGGATGTGGTAAAAACATAAAGGGAGGGCCTGGCTGCAAAATACCCATCATCTCAGTGAGCAAGACGGGCACGGAAGAAGGGAGCTGGCACACAGGCCAAGTCACTAAGACAGGGTTACAAATCCCTAGTAGTACTCTCCACAGAAGAGGGCTCTGGCCATCAGTGCTGTGTGGGACTGCATTAAGATTGGAGCTGCCTCTGCTCCACTCGTGGCAGCTCCTGTGGGCTCTGACTGACTGAGAGAGATTAGGGCAAAGGAGAGGTGTAGGTGGCCAGTGCGGGGACCAACCCGAGGCACCGTGTCTCTTTGGCTCCTGACTGGGAAGGAAACCACAAGAGGCACCTCCATCACCCTTCCTCTCATGCATGAGCAAGTCTGTTGTCCTGTGGGCAAACCAGATGCAGCAGCTCCTTGGAGTTAGAAGAGAGTATGACTGTAGAAACTGTTTGCATTGATGCCTGTGGCAGAAGGGTCAAACCCAGTGCTATACCTGAGGATGTGCCATGTGCTCTGCTGCATTACGTGGTCTGGGCATGAGTCTGCTCCCTGTGGCTGCCTAGGGTAGAGCACTGACATTCCCCATGGCCTTCCACTCCTGCTTTGGCCCTTGGTGTTGGACACATCTCCCATGAGTCCCAGCACTTCTGAGAAATTCTGTCAAAGCTTTAGTAGACTTGATTCATATAACTTTCAGAGTCAGACTTCTGGGATTTCTCTTTAGAGAAATTGAAGTGTTCCTGTCCCTCAGAAGTCCCTGTCTATTAAGGGAACTTCTTTTGATAGGTGGCAGTTATAGTTGCTCAGCAGAGCGGGCAGTTAATCTCAGTTGTTATGCACTGCAAGGCAGTGAGCCTGCAACCTGTGTCAGAAACTAGTTGTGCGTAACATGATGTAGTGAAAGAGCATATTGGCAGGAGAATGGGTAAATGGAAAACCTATTCCTCCCCCAGCCCTTGCTCAAAAATGTCACCGTGGAAAGGTTGTGATTGTGTAGCTTCTTCACATTTTCATTTTGCTATCTAGAAATGATTATCCCTTTGGTCCATATATTCAGCATTGATATGGTATCATTTCACCTGCTTGCCTCCATAGAGCCATTTGCAATCTGGCAAAAGGGCATTGTCTAAATGCTAAGTGGTATAGCATGATATGGAAACACAGAGAAGATAATGGACATTGCTATTTGATGAGAGGTGCTGTAACAACCCCAGTGCTTGTTCTTGACAATGCTGTTCCAAGAGAAAACATTTGCTTTTCAGCTTGCTTGATGTAAGAGAGACCAAAAGTCTTACCTTACCCTCTGTTTTTTCATCCTACAGCTGTCTCCAACCTTGATGCAGAGAGCAAACTGAGTGTCTATTACCGAGCACCTTGGCACCAGCAAAGGAACATCTTTCTCCCCTCCACCAGACCACCTTGCGTGGAGGAGCTGCACCACCACGCCAAGCAGCATCTGCGAGCCTTGCGCAGAGGTAGGTGCTTGCACACATTCTGGCTCCACACACATAACTCCTCTCCATGGTCCACTCCAGGCAGCAACAGGGTGCTAAAGCACACAGAACTGTGGGTACTGGTCTCCACTGGGACTTAGGTACTCTGGCTAAGAAGTCATAGAATAGTTTGAGTAGGAAGGGGCCTTAAGGATGATCTAGTTCCAACCTCCATTCCCAAGGACAGAAACTGGAGCCTGGTGGTATTACAGAGTCTCCACAGAAACTGAACTGTCAAGCATGATTCCAAGCATGATGCTGAGGGTTACCTGTGTGCTTCAAGGGTGGCAGCTGACAGCCAGGTGATAGATACCCTGGATGGCTTGGAAGGGTTGGGCATGTGTCCCCTCCCTAGGCTAGGGAACTTCCCAACATTGCCTAACAAACTGGAGACCTGTAGCCTCAAAAACCAAATCGTGCAACACAGAAAGGAAGCAGGAACAATCAGGGTCATAATCAGGCTCCTGTAACCCTGTGATAAAGGGAAAATGCAAACATCTGGATGGTCCTACAACAGCACACTACAGGGAAGGCAAGAGATGCAAAAAGGTCAGTTTTCACTGTGAACTTAACCAAGGGAAGATTCTTACTGGGACACAAGTCAAAGCAGGCAAAAAAGTCTGGTTTTCTTCTGTGCCATGAGGAAGGAGAAAATCCATACAGGTCACCCTTAAAATGTTCAGTAGCAGCCTCCTGTATTGGAAATTTTTTGCACCAAAAACTCTAATTGCCTTGCTTATTTATTATTGTTATCAGGTTATAATAATAATCGATTGCTTAGATCTGCAGAGCATCTGTTAGCTGGATAAGAAGTTCCAATTAATTACCACATTTGACCATCTCTTTAGATTTTAGCTCAGGAACACTGTGGGTGCAGTATGTCTTCATAGCACTGCAGAGAGTGATACAGCCGAATTGCAACCACAGTAGTGTTGGAGTAGAGCAGAATTTGTCTTTTCTGTTCTCAGCAGATCTGCTTTGCAATTGTCCTAGGACCAGGCTGATCTCTGCCTGCCATCTTGTGGGCAGGAGACAGCAGCACGGAAAAGCCGCCGTCAGAAAATGTCTCATTTTAAAGTTACAAATCTCAGTTTTGGCAACTTCTCATCGCCGAATTGCAACCACAGTAGTGTTGGAGTAGAGCAGAATTTGTCTTTTCTGTTCTCAGCAGATCTGCTTTGCAATTGTCCTAGGACCAGGCTGATCTCTGCCTGCCATCTTGTGGGCAGGAGACAGCAGCACGGAAAAGCCGCCGTCAGAAAATGTCTCATTTTAAAGTTACAAATCTCAGTTTTGGCAACTTCTCATCCTCTTAATGGCAGGGCAGCTGTGCACAGCAGGCAGTTTGTCATGTGCTGCTTATCTTATTTTCCAATAACTGCATATATGGGAATGAAATTATAATCTGAAAATTACCATAAACATGCTTATTGTGTCTCAATTCTATCTTCTATCATAATTCCATTATCTCTTTATCTGCTTAACCAAAAGCAATTAAAACTAAACATTAGGTCAGAAAACAGCTATTCTAGCAGCAAACTTTGTTGGCTGGACCATAACTATGCTTATCAGCTGAATATATTATCTCCTTCCAGCAGCACTCTGTGCAATCAGCAATTATCCGACTGTCACCTAAAATTAGACATGGGAAGTCCATGAGCATTCACCCATTCACTGGAAGGTTACAGACACCTGGGACTGATGCTGGAAGAGGACTGAATATTGTGAGATCTTGACTTTTCCAGGATGGTGTCTTCCATGCTGGAACACAGCCCTGTACCTGCAACAACCTCCATGATGTCAAGCCAGTGCTCAGGACCTGGCATCACCATGCAGCCAGGGAAGAAAAAAACTGCCTGGGGCTGTGTTTCTTTCTTTCCCCTCAGAGGGGTACATTTTATATGGGTGTTGCTGTATCTCAACACTTCAAGGCAACAGAAGCTGCTGGTGCCCGTTGGGAAACAGGCCTTAGGTCCCAAGTACCTAGAAGGCAGCTCCTTTGTCACTTGGGGGAAAGGGTACAAATCCCATCTGGGGACAATTCAACTTAAATGCATATGCTAGGGTGTGTATGGGCATTGCTCTTCTGGGTGCTTGGATGTGCAGTAAATGCTTGCCCCTTCAGTTGCAACAGGGATCATATATCATGGAATCATAGAATTTTAGGGGTTGGAATGGACCTTACCTATCATCTAGTTCCAACCACCCCTGCCATGGGCAGGAACACCTCCCACTAGACCAGGTTGCTCAAGGCTTCATCCAACTTGGCTTTGAACACTGACAGGGTTGGGGCTTCTACTGCAACACTTGTAGTTGGGCAACCTGTGCCAGTGTCTCACCACACTCACAGTAAAAAACTTTTTCCTAATATCTAGCCTAAATTTCCCCTCCTCCAACTTGAACCTGTTACCCCTTGTCCTATCACTGCAGTTCCTAACAAAGTCCCTCTTCAGCTGCCTTGTAGGCCCTTCAGATACTGGAAGGTGCTATGAGGTCTCCACACAGTCTTCTCTTCTCCAGGCTGAACAGCCCCAATTTCCTCAGCCTGTCTTCAGAGGGGAGATGCTCCAGTCCTCTTACCAACTTCATGGCCTCCTCTGGACTTGCTCCAGCAGTTCTATGTCGTTCTTATGTTGAGGACACCAGAACTGCATGCAGTATTCCAGGTGGGGTCTCATGAGAGCAGAGTAGAGGAGGAGAATCACCTCTTCTGCTGCGCTGCCCATACTCCTTTTGATGCAGCCCAGGATTCGATTGGCTTTCCGGGCTACTAGCATGCACACACATTCATATGATATATCATATCATCATCAGTGGAGAAGAGAAGAACCTTCCTCTTTGGAGTCCGTGTCCTGTTCCTGTCTCTGTTGTGCTGTTAATAGAGATATTTGTATGTTTTTAACACTCTGAAAGACTCATGTCTTCTGTCTCATTCAATGCAGCCCAGGATTCGATTGGCTTTCCGGGCTACTAGCATGCACACACATTCATATGATATATCATATCATCATCAGTGGAGAAGAGAAGAACCTTCCTCTTTGGAGTCCGTGTCCTGTTCCTGTCTCTGTTGTGCTGTTAATAGAGATATTTGTATGTTTTTAACACTCTGAAAGACTCATGTCTTCTGTCTCATTCAAAACAGAACATCGAAGCCGAGGTGATAACAGAGAGCAAAAAGTCCAAGGCCCCATCGCAGTGGTGGCTCCCCCCTTTCCTCCCTTCCCTGCAATCTGCAGTCAAAAGAGGCAAGCGATAAAGGACCGGCACTTTATACCAGTAAGTCTTTCACTGCAGCTATCACACACAAACATGTTATTAGCATGGTGGGATTTCAGTGTGATACAGGTGCCCCCTCCCCAGGCCTGTGCAGGTACAACACAGCTGACCTTAAAGACTGTCAGCAGCATAACTGAGGTTCCAGGTTCCAGCAGGCAGCCCCAGGGTGGCCGTTTCCATTGACAAGCCTCTTATTTTTTATCCGTGGTCAGCAGACATATGCACTCATTCACACACTCCTCCACAGTCCTTCACATTCTCCACTCGTGCTTTATAGGTAGCACTTCAAGGACCCTCCTGTAATTTCAGAAAGCACTGTAATTTCAGCTCTGGCATTAGCATTGCCGAGAGCCAGGAATTCAAGGGCTTTGAGTGCTGGCTTGAGGGTCATGTGTTCAGCAGTCTCCTCCTACAAGGAGCTACACTTCCATGTATGTATGGGCAATAGTCCTGTTCTGCAGTGTCTACCTCCATGTAGTTTTTTCAGATGCTTCGTGTCTCACACATGTCCTTCCAGCCAGCCAAGCAGAAGCTCCAGCTGAAGATCTGGTCCTGTATGTCTGTGCTGACTTGCCACTGCTGGACTAATTTGAAATAAAATTAGTATTGACAATATCGCATTTATCATGGTTAAAGGAAATGCACTAGATCCACAACTTTAACTCTGATTGGGTCCATAATTCCCACTGGCTTCAGCTGGACTTTGGTACTTCTGTGGTTCTGGGTGTTTGACCCATGAAAGTGCCATAGTAACTAAATTTTGCCCTGTGCTAAGAGCCATTGCATTGTTTAAAATCCATAGGTCAGACCCTGATTTGGCCTTTAAGCAACACATTTGTCTAGTGCCAGCCCTCAGTGGGATAGTCCTTCATCTGCCAGTACAGGTACATTGGCATCTCCAGAGATGCTACACCTCTGAGCACATTATAAGTATGCAGCTACTGAATTATCACTTAGCTTAAAAAACCAAGTACATTCATCCTAATCCATAATATTAACCATATTTAAATACTATAATGCTAAAGGAATCACAGTGTAAAGGAGTCATATCTGCCCAGGGACCAAAATATCAGGTAACCAGTCCATGAGAGTTTTGTTCTCATTTAAAAGCATGAAATGCAAGACAAGGTTTTGAATAGTTTGGCTATTCTGGCTTTTTGGCTGTTTACCTGGATAATTTTGAGGAAAGCATCACCATCACTGCAGGATTTGAACTGGTTAAATTTGCAGGCCTTATGAGTCAACTGAAAGAATATATCCTGATGTTGAAGAACAGCATGGAAAGGAGGTGGAAGACAGAAAAGAGGAACAGGCTTACCTGTTTCTTCTTTATAAGTCATCATCAAAGCTAGTGCTGTTGTAGGGTCATTGAAAGGTAAAGGGGAGGTGATGCCATGTTATAGATCAGAACCAGTTACAGGTAATAGTTTGGACAGTCTATTGAACATAAAGCTGTCTTAGTTAGTATCAGATGGGGAACAAGGCATCTCTTTTGAAACTGCATACACAATGCTGAAAGGCCTGAATCTTGCTGTGTTTGGAAAACAACCAGTGCATTTTAGACATTACTTCCATCTGTGGAACACAATAACAAATAGTGAGCAACCCTCTGTGTCCTGTATTAGTTGGCAAAATTAAGTCATGCTGAATGCAGATGTCTTGGCTTTATCAGGAAGTCCACCTTTTTCTTTTAAAGAAGGAAAATATTAAGCTTTGTGCCCACCCATATTGGACCTCTTTTGGAAGGTTCAGTGTTCCCCTGAGGAGAAGCAAACAAGAGCTGCTTGGAGTGATGTTGTTCTATTGATTTCAAGGCATCTGGCAATGTTCTGCTTTGGTAATTGCAAATACGCCAAGGCCAGAGCACTTCAAAGTGCCTTGACCCATTTCTGAGAAAACTTCTTGTTCATGGGGCAACTTAAAAATTAAAGGGAATAAGGCAAGATGAAGCTGCACATGAATGCTCTGTCTGGCAGAAGGTTTATCAGATTTTTACAAGACACTGCAACAATGAATAGCTGATTGATATTGTGCCAGCCTTCATGATTTAATGATCCCATTACAAGAGAAAGTTGAGAATGCTGTTATTGGCTAGCTTGCCTTTTTTGGCATAAGCTTTTTGACATCTGCAAAAGTGTATCTGCTTCAAGGACTGTCGGTAATGTTTGATATCTGATTCCAGTTGATTGTATCATCTGTCAATGAACTAAAGATGTTAAATCCACAAGAACTTTTATTCATGGCATAGCAGCCTGCTGTGTATTCCACTCTTCTGATGCATTGGAAAGGTGCTGAAGGGAGCAATACTAAACAACAAAAGCCCCCTTCTGTGTTTCTTTTAAATTAGGAAAGGGATCAACAAGAAGCTGGGAATTTTTTCAAAGTTACAGAACCTGACTTTTCCAAACTGACTATCTAAGTTAAATGCATATATTAAGATACTGAAATAATATGTTTGATTTTGAGAAATGTTCAGGTTACCATTGTGAGGCCTGTGAGAACTATCACTACTGAAAGCTACTGATAAAACAGGTCACCTGTATCTAAGACCAGTCAAGGCTTTAACATTTGTACCTTTTGGCTGCTGGTTTTATTGCTACCAATTAGGTGGCTATGAGCTCTCCCAAAGATCTTGTATATTGTATCATAAACCTAGAGAAAATTAGCCACAAGAGATGAAGATTCACTTTTAAGCACAACTATGTTTACAGGGAGGAAGATGCCACAGTCCCACAAATTTCAAGAAAGGCCAAATGAATTCAAGTCCAAAGTGAGTAATGCCAGCCTAAAATGGGTCTGGAGGGATGTTTTGGACTGTTCCATCACAAGATCATTTTGTTGTGGAGAAGGGGTAGAGAACTAGAAATGGCATAAGCTCTTTTGTGTCTACTCTGGATACAGGAACTGCCTTGATTTGTCTGATGAAAGGTCCACTTAGCCCAAAGGCAAAAAGGGGATCCTTCAGGAAAGAGTATAAGCACAAGGCATGGTTTATGCCATTTATTGTCCCATGATTTATCCTTCCAGTTTCCTACAGAAATTCATTAGAGTTCCTGAGCCAGAAATCAAACACACAATAAATAACCACCAAGGAACCAGTCTGTGTTGACTTTGATATTTGTTTAATCCAATTTTTTAGCAAATTTACACCTTTGGCCTCAGCAGCACCTGTGACAATTACTTTAAAAATCACTATGAAAATGTATCATTTGTTTGTTCCAAACCTGATACCTCATAATTTCATTATATCCCTTCTGGTTCTTAGAATGCAAGAAACAGTAAGCATTGCTTCCTCATTCTCTTTCTCCATGGTCTTTATGGTTTTGCAGACATGACTTTACTTTCCTATTCATCCCAGTCATTAATTTTTAAAGCTGAAAAACTCTAGCATACTTAGTCTCTCTCTACACAGAATAACTATACAACCAAACACATTTACAAGTATCATTCATTAAGGCATTTTTGCCAATGAAGGAAAAAAACGAAAAACCCAACCCAAAGCGAAAATAATCTGAGGACAGTACAAGGAAGTTATGGACTTGCTAAAATGAGGAAAATATTTCTTACACATGTTCCCATGACAACCCTGCCTGTAGCACTGCTGAGGGCAGTCACTGAGTGTGAAGATGCTGTGTCATTCCAACTGCATTTCAGCCTTCTCTTTAATTTTCTCTGCATTTTTTCTTTTTCTGGTTTCCCCAAGTCCAGTCAGCCAGGCTCTGAAATCTCAGTATTCCAGTTCAGAATGTTGTGGGACCACACTTTCTCAATCCCCATGTGGCACAGCTGTTAAAATAAAACAAAGGAGATGAAGCAAGGAACTCAATATTTGGAAATTTACACTCACAGTTGCACAAATTTCAGTGTCAGTTTATTCATAATTATAATCTGAGCAGAAATCTAAGGGATAAGAGGCAGGAGGTTATTTTCCAGACAGGCTTTTCCTCTCCCTGAGGCCTCAGCTAGAGCAAATGTGAAGGGGAAATAATGCATCAGGTAATTTTATTCCATCTCCTTTGGTATTTCAAAACTATTCCCTATGGTCTGCTTTAGGATGCTTTGTACAGCAAAGAGAAGGAAGAACAACTGAATATATTAACTTTCACACAGTTTTGTGCTGAAGCCAGATGAAGCCTTAGTAAGAAACAACTGAGTTAAGGGCCAGGCATGACTTGGACTGTGCACTTTCTGTGTGCAAATCCTACCTGTAGCTGCTAGAAATAAAACCTACCTGACATTATTCATCAGACTGAACTGTATAGCACTGTTTGTGCAATGAGCCTAATACCTACTACCCTGTATCATGGAATTATTATTTTTGTACCTTTGCTGGAATGCCATGTGTGGTATGACTTACTGTCAGAAAACACGTCTTATTTTTGTCTTTACCTTGTCAAAACATTGGAGCAGTACATTAATCGTTAAAGGATTGTCAGTACTTTAACTGATGGCATTTGTGATGCTCCAAAAGAAAAGAAAACACCCACAGGCAGAGAAAATAAAAACTCGAGGAGAATGAAACATAGAGAAATATAAACCTTGGGAGCAGGCAGGTGAGCAGGGTTGTGTTTTGAAGCAGAAATAGCACAGTCAGAAATATTCCCATTATCTTCTCTTCAGCATCAGCTGACTATGCAAGAAAGCTACTGTATAGGTCCGAAAGTTAGTTTCTAAATAAGTAGTCAACTGTGCTCTGGAAAGCTGCTAGCCTTCTGTTAGTATTTCTTCTCCTTTTACCAGACATTTACTTTTTCCAACATATAAATCAGTGCCATTTTCTTTAGCTCCTGTGAGTTAAGAAGGCAGCAGGCTCTCCACAGGCAGAGGAAAGGAGACAGAGAGGTTTCAATCAGAGCTCCAGGAGTCAGGAATGTACTCACATGAAGGTGGGATTGAACACTAGTTCACACTTATTCTACATGTTAACTTTTCAGTGCATGAATGATCACTTTCAAATGAGAAGTCAGAATGTATTGTACATCTTATTTCTGTGTTCACATAGGCTGAAAGCATACTGTATATGTGTTCTGTTTGCTGGGCCATATATGAAGCTTGCAGATGCTGACACTAGATGCTGATGCCCTGTGTGGGTCAATATCGCCCACTTTATTCAGAAGGTTATCCTGAGAGGGAAATTTCCCCTACCTAGTGCTAAAGAAGCTTGAAGTCAGAAATAATATTGATCTCTTATGCTTTTTGTTAGCTGCAACTTTTAGGCAGCAGGATTCAAAAATAATCTTCTGGAGAATAGTGCTATGCAGCACCTGACAGCAGCCACCTCCTGTCCTCGCCAAGGCTGTGCCAACACTGCCAGTACCAGCCCTGTGCTGCTGGGGGCTGTGACTCAGCCACCTGTATTTCCTGTGAGGTAGCACCTTGCCTGCCTGGATCAACTCAGCCATGCCTAGATTTGAAAAACCTGTTGAGGATAAATGCTCTTGATGAATCTTCAGCATTCTCAAAGCATCTTTAATTATCTGAAGAAAAATTAGTTCTTTATTCTTGGGTTTATGTTTTTCCCTTGCCATTGCAATGTGTTCCATATGCCCTGTGCACTAACTTTGAAATCCCTGAATCTACCTATAGATAAGGCAGGCTAGGTACATGATTTAAAGCAAATGATGCTTCTTGAACTAGTCTTCCCTATGTGTTGAAGACGCCAAACAGCAGTGGCATCTAAGAGCTTTGGAGGATGGAAAACAGAAAAGAGGTTGAAGTGGCATTTTTATCCTGTTGTTGGACCATTAATTTCCTCCTCCAGATCCCAGCACTGTGACAAAAAATGGGGCAGACCCAGAAATTGCCAGGATGGCAAGTTTGTCAACTGTTGATTTGCTTCTTTGTCACTGTACTGATGAAATTTTGCAGTTTTAATTCATTAGAAGGGTGAATCATAAGTCTTGACTTTGGTACCTGCAAGTAATACTAGGCTTTTCCTAAAATCAGGGGGGAGAGTGTTCAGAGGTGCTTCATCTCACCCCAAGTTAAGTGCTGAAGGAAGGTGAGCCAAATTGTTCAGCTGCTTTCTCTGGAGGGAAAGCTCTGTTGACCAGTTCAGACTTGGACATCTGACTATTTTGTTGTAGTGCACAGAAACCAAAGACTTTCACAGAGAAGAGACACAGAGCACTGAGAAATCAGATCACATGTGTATGCAACCAAAATTTTTACTGCAAGGCAGTTTCACAAGCACAATGGCACCTCTGCGAGTGAAGTTGATGGGATAGCTCAGGAAATAATAATGCTCACATTTGTCAGTGACTGCAGAATAAATCCCTATTCAAGCAATTACGCACCAGTTTAGTTTCAAAGCAATCTTAGTCCATTAAAGAAAAATGCATATTTAAAGTATTCTGGCTTTGTATTTAACAGATTGATTATCACCGTTGCTGTTTGCCAAGCAAACCCACACAAAAGAAATTCACTTTGAAAACCGCCTAACTGCAGATTTGTCCATCAGACCAGAACAGCCTTGGGTCTATAATAATAATTTCTTGCTTAATTACGTATTTACTCAGGACATTTAGAGATATTCTGGTCTTCTGAGTGAATCTGAAAAGCAGCGTCCCTTTCCCTCCCCCAGCGTGGTGGTGTCAAAATGCTGAGGCTGCTGCTCTATGCCCATGTGCCTCAGCTGCCTGACGACAGGCACTGTATGGGAACAGGCACTAGGTGACCTTAGAACCCCTTGGCGAGGCCCAGTAACACCAGCTTTCTCAGGAGCACCACTGTGACAGCAGAAACTGAAATTTTGCCAGTCACCTCCAATTGTGCCCTATCTCTTAATGATAGGAACCTGTCTAGGAAGTTTGTCCTGCCATGCTTAAGCAGGGACCTGAGACTTTGGCACATTAAGTGATAGGTACATGGAACCAGACAGGTGTTTTCTAGGAGGCATCTGGCAGAGCAGCACATGGGGGAGGTAGCAAAGTGCTGCACCAACAGGACAGGCAGATTGGTAAACAGACCTTGCTTGTCTTGGCTGTAGCCACACTAATATCTCTCAGGCCAAAGTTGAGGTCCTGATGTTTCTCCTGGAGACGTTTGCCCCTGAGAGGCTTGTGAATGCTGCTGTGCTCAGAGCTCAGGACAGAATATTCCCTTGTGTTCTCTTCTCCTTGTGCATTGTCTAGGACCATCATAGGCCATGGGTCATTGCAAAGATTCTCATACCCTGAGCTCCTGTCACCTCAGTAGCATTAGTCTCCACCCTCCCCAGAGATCCTCCAACACCTTCCAGGAAGAAATTGAATTTCAAGCAATCCTGTTAATCACAGTCAGTCTGCTTAGAGCAACTGATTGGAAACTTGGTCAGAAGACCAAGCATGAAATCATCCTTGGGTATCTGAGGAGAAGACCGAAATGGTTGATGTATTCAGTATCTCCACAGCCTTTGTAGCATGAATAGAGGTGTTGGTCCTGTAATAAGGGCTTTTCCCACCTTGGAAGAATTGTTTTTCCCCTGGCCTGGGTAGAAACTCACCTGATGAAAACATTAACTGGGAACAGCCCTCTTTTGATCTCCCCCCTCTTCTCTCCTGTAAGGCTTATGGGTAGCTCATCTGGAGGCCTCCCATGGTTTTAGTCCTGCTCATGGGAACCAGGGCAAAGCAGGAGGTGCTGTGTATCTAGGAAAAGAGGAGAACATGATGGAGAATTAGGCCTTTTGAGTCTCACTACAGCTTTTTTTTCTTGAGAGGAGACCATATAATGCAAAGTCCTTCAAACTGAGGTTTGTGGTTCATCTGTCACAGCAGTGCTGTGCTTCCCTGTGCTGTACTAACACAGGGGAAGGAAATAAGCCCCACCAAGAAACACATGCTAGAGCTTTCCAGTGTGGTCAACAGGCCTGTTTTCTTTATATCCTTTTTTGTTTTATTTCCTATTTCAAAAGAAGTCAGTCATCCTTCACTCCTTGGTTTTGAAAACAGGACATTGCAACAAACAAACCAGAGTTTCTGCCAGAAGAGGATTTCAGAGGTGCAGGGATTCAGCAAGACCCAGGACATTGTGGTCATGACTGTTTGTCCTTTCAAGTGTTATAAAAAGTGACAAAAAGCCAGGCGACTGTTGTCACCCTGACACAATAATTGCAACCTTAGAGAAGTAACAATATTATCAGAAACATGTAGCAATCAATGTATTTGATAAATCACCCTCAGCATCAGCATTTCCATTTGATTAAAATTTTTTTACAAAATGCAAAAAAACCTCCCGTATATGATGAAATAAATTACATTTATAATGTAATTCGATATGTATGTGGAATTGCATTGCTTCAGTTCTAAGCACAACACAGTTTGAGTTACCAAATCAGTACAAAGCAATTGGGACAATTTAAGTATGTCTGTAAAAGGAGGCTGAACCAAATTCACTGCAGTTTTGTCTAATCTGGGTAAGCAAAATCAGCACAGACTTCACAGGGGTCCAAACCACTCTGTTGTGGGGAACAAACCCATCAGTAGGAAACAGGGTGGAAATCTCTGCTTGTTTCAGCTCTGATGCTAATTTATACAGACAAAAATGATGTGCTTTTACCAGAAACGTTTTGTGTATGTTTTTAATTTTAATTTTATTTTTTTTTCACATTTCACATTTATAGTTTAACAGCACCCGTTCGCCCTCCCCAATTGAGTGTTGCCACATGACCCCCTGGAGTAGAAAGGTACTGGAAAAACAAGCAATCCTCAATTAACAGCCCTGTCTCACTCTTTTCCCTTCCAGATCCTAACCCTTCCTCTTGCTTGCTTTTCACTTGCTAACTTTACTGCGCTAAAAGAAGCCATTACTGTTTTTCTCATGTCAGTAAGACACAATAATAACTATTTCCCCCCCTCTTTCATTCTTCACTGTGGATGGGTTTCAGGAGCTCATGGCCACAAGGCCATCTCGTCCTATCACCTCCTTTAAAGGGCCTCTACTGGGACAGACTCGATAGCATTAGTGATTGCATTTAATTCTCTTGCAATGTTTTTGCCAAACTGCCTCTTCAGTTTTTCTTGCTAAACGGTAAGAAATTGTCCGGACAATGCCAGACTGACAGCAGGTATTTATTCTCTGGCCATTTGGTGATGCCACTGTTTGGAGAGGAGGAGCTCTGGCAGCCAGGGTCACTTGGTCTGCTTTGTGCAGCACTTCATTGTCATCCAGGGGAGAAATCGGCAACAAATGCAGCCTCTGTGTGTGTGTGTGTGTGTGTGTGTGTGTGTCCACGTGTCTGTGTGCTTGTGCAAGGGTGGGTTTTTTTGCATGCATGCATCAAACTTTGGGCGGGGGGGGGGAGTTACCTAGGAAACAAAGTCTTTTGTGCTTGAAGTTTATATGAGCTATTCACGTCTGCCGGGAATCGGCACAAAAGCTGCAGGCAGAAAGAAGGCTGCGATGTTTGACTGAAATCCTACGTGGGAAAAGGGGGTTTTCTGCGGGCGGGAGAAGAGGAAGAGTGCGTTGTCTTGGGTCTGGGGTTGCTGCGGGAGGTGACACTGGCGAGGTAAGTAAGTGCCCTCCAACAGTTTAAATAGTAGCTGCTGAGTTAAGACCTTAAATGCTTTTGGGGCCGGGGCATAAATGCTGTTTGGCAAGCCTGAGATGGTTAATTCTCCTGGGATTTGTGAGCAGCCTGGGCGGAGGAATGGCAGAAATACAATGGCAGACAGGGCATGATCCTGCAGTGTTCAACAGCCTCCTGCTCAATGCCCTGCCAAGGAAATGTAGAGCAACATTTTATCTTCACTGTGTTTGCAACCAAAACTAAAACTGGCAAATGAAGTGTAAACAGCAGGCATGAGGGGGAAGGCTGGTAGTTAAGCAGCTGGGAATTCAGGACTGAAGAGTGAGCCAGCCTGAAAGGGAATGCACTTCATTTTTAAAAAATGAGAGGCAGATGGATGTCCTGAGCTGGCCGAACAGTTGTCATGGTTTATAGAAGAATGTATTAATGGAAAAGGGAGGGAAATTAGGCAGAAAAAGGTAAAGGTAAGTGTTTCTCCTCTCTGTCCTTTCCAAACAAAACAGAAACTTTTTCTTTTGCAAACAAAGAGACCCCAAAACCCAGGTTGGTAGCCAGCACCATATGAAAACGCACTTAAAGCATTTCTCTTTTACTAGATTAAATTATAGTGGCTTTGCAAGACAGCGTATTGTTAGGGAATTTATCACTTCTTCTAATAGAAAACAAACCATCTCTCTTTCTTCCATGCCGTTTACTTTTCTCTCCTTTTCTTTATCTTCAGCATCTAGTGCTTCTCATAGTATGCGTTAAAAATATGCATGGTTTTTAAATACCCTTTAGTTTCTTCTGGTGGTGGCTACTCTTCTCTTTGGTCGCTGTCCCCCTGCCCCAGCTCTGTTAACACCTGCCACTTCCCACTGCAGAGCGGTTGGGTGGCTGTACCATGATCTGCTCATGGTCTTGAGTTTGTACGCACGAAATGCAGATGGTTTTCTGAGGTACAGAGGGGTCTTCTTTAAAACTCTGGGCCTTCTGTTGCTTGGATGAATGGTTATATGGGGCCAGTCCTCGCTAGTAATCACTGGACTCGAGTGTTCAGAAGGTTGCGGATGCAAATGAGGACCCACACGTCTAATGCTGATGGTAGCTGGGGGAAGCTTGCAACAGCTACCCGCGAATGCAGGACGTGCCCCTTCTGACAGAGGAGATCACCTGTAAATGTCACTCTAAATGTGCTGAGTTCCAGTATGTTGAGGTATTTTTCTCCTATTAGCAGGATGTTATGTTTCCATTGGAGAATAGCTGCTGCTGTGTGACTTAGCTAGAATGATTCCTCCCTGCATCCCTGTAATTGATTTCTGATCTGTGTGTCTGCTTTGTTTCAAAATTAGCCTTCTGTGCCTGAGTGGGAGACACTGATTTTGAATGTATTCATTTGCAGTCCCATCCACCAGAGGACGAAGATACAGATGTCATGTTAGGGCAGAGGCCGAAAAATCCAATACATAATATCCCTTCTACACTGGATAAACAAACCAATTGGAGTAAAGCACTACCTCTCCCAACTCCAGAGGAGAAAATGAAACAAGATGCCCAAGTGATTTCTTCTTGCATTATCCCCATCAATGTCACTGGTACAAATCTCTTCTATTTCTTTTTGTATTTATTGCATGGTTCAAGGGAGGTCAAGTACTTATTTTGTTTAATTTATTTGAAGTCATGGGATTGTGCAGTCTGGGGGCAAAGACCCTAGCTTGAGGATTTAGTTTCTGGAAGACAGTGGGCTAAATTCATCCCTTATGCATGACTGCTGGTGTCGCTGAAGCCGCATCTAGGATTAATTTGGCCCATATTTTCAGTTATGTTATAAGTGTAACATAACCCTGGTTCCCTTTATAAACAATGTGCTTTTGTTGTGTATATAACCTACAGTCTGTATTTATAAAGACCTCAAATAACGTTTTGAATGTAGCTGACTGAAATAATGCAGAAAGCCACCAAAATTAATCATATGATTATCATGTGTAGCAGGAGAAGAAAAACTAGAGAATGTAGGCTACTATTTGCAGTGCTTTAAACATGCAAGGCATGAATGTGTAGCATGCAAACCATCGCTCTGAGATCTCTTTACATGCAGCTATGCTGAAGGTATAGTAATGGCATTTTCTTTTATTTCTATAACATTTGGGTACATTTGACTAGATTTATTTGAAGAAGAATTTGTTTATAGAAGCAGAAGGTATATCACTTATTAAATGTGATAGATGACTTATTTCCAGACTCAAAAACCAGGCTGTTTTTCTCTTTCTCTTTTTCTCTTTCTCTCCTTTCAGAGGGCTATGGTAAACATAAAGTTGATCTGAGTTTTCCTCAATAATATTTCGTACCAAGTTTTGATTAACGTAAGAGCATAAAGTGGGCTGGCTCCACAGTTATAGACTTCAATATCAACAATTAGGAAAAAAGAAAGGAGCTTTCAGTTAGCCTTTATTCCCCAGAGAACATATTTGTAATTAATTCTGTTTTCCCAGAACTGGGGGGCTGGGGGAAGGTCACAGCCTGTCACATCTCACTGCTCTTTCCCATGTGTATCAGCAGTGCACCAACCTTCCTTCAGACAGACTGTGGGGTTGGTGCTGGGGAGGGCTGTATGCCTACAGTCCAACTTCAGCCCCCAACTAAAGGGCTCTGGGCTTTTGGACTTGTGGCACGTCTGTATTACAGCATCACAGTGACAAGTCCCTTCTGCTCCACTGTCAGCTGCATGAATCCTCCCACTGAGGGCAACACAGTCCTGGTTCTCCTCCACCCTGGCAGCAGAGGTGACACTGCACAGTGTCACCAGCTCTGCTCGCCTGGGGAGGTGGCAGCCAGGAGCAGGTGTCCCTGCCACTGGGACAGTACTTCTGGCCAGTCAGGGCCCCACAGGATGACAGGCAGCCAGCTGGCAGCACTGCCTGCATAGACCCTGCAGGGCCAGAGGTTGGGAGCTGGCTGGGCAAGGCCACAGGCTGGGCACTGCTGCTGGAAATCCCCACGGAAAGTCACAGATAATGTGGTGTGTTTCCATGAGGTAAAGCTGGTGTTAAAATGATGCTCTTTCTAGATTCAATATAGGACCATAACTGGTGTAGGCTTTCTAGCAGGGCTAATGTCACCTAATGCAGGTCAGAAGAGAGTTAGGTCTGGGACCAATGTTAACTTTTCCAGTAATAGCCATTTTTGCCTAGACTCCACCTGCCATACATTGGAACCAAATTTCCACTGATCAGTTTTACAGATCAAGAATGGTATGTAATCTTCTGGATGTTTATGTGTATCATTCTCATTAGCACTAATGGGAATAATTTGTATGCGTCACGGGGAGGATATACCCTCTTCCACTTTCCTCTCAGAGATGATCCCCGTGCATCTGGCGCACAGAGCATGTTTGGCTAACTCACAGTTGCTGGAAAACCAGCAATGATGCTGATTGATTTTTGTTTCAAAGAGTTTGCTTTCAGTTCTCTGTTTTTGTTCTTTAAGCTTCTCCCAACCCTGAGAAATGTTCACTTTTTAAAAAATGACTGTTGTTGGAGTTTATGGCACTTTTGTTCCATATTAAAGAAAGTTCTTCCTCTGCTTATTCCAGGGGCATTGGTGGTTACAGGACATCTGTCTGAAGCCTCTATTTCACTGTAGTAGATTTCAAGAAGAACTTTTACAAGAAAGTTACTTTTTAATGTTTACATTGTTACGTAGTGTAATATGTATGTGTATGTCTGTGTATAATTATGTTTTCTATAATTATACGCTATTAAAATAGAGCTTCTTATCAGGATTTTTTTTTCCTTTTGTTTGGTTTAGTTTGTTTGTTTTTCTTAAGATTACAAACCACTGTACCAGCAATCCTTATGTTAGTATTTTTATGGACCTGGCACATTTTTTCCAACCTGTCCCACATCAACTTTAGAGAGCGTGAGTGAGTATACAGTTGTGCAAAAAGCCAGTGCAGATGAGCACTGGTTTCTGGTCATCCTCCTTTTAACTCTGTTTTGACAGCACAGTGTAAAAACCAAAGTGAAAGACACTTTCCTGTGCTAATGCCATGGAAACATAAAGAAAACAAGGAATTCTCACCTATTCTGTGTAACTGTGGTCATAACAAATGTACTTATGAACTTGGGCATCCAAATCTAAACTGAGGATCTTCACTGACTACATGATCTGATTCCCTGAGTGGACTCCCACCATGTGCTGAGCACATGTGAAAATCAGGCCACTTGCTGATCTATGCAAATAAATAGCAGCTCCCCAATATTGTCACTCTCGGCCGTGTGTCATTGTCACAGAGAATGCTCTCTAAACTTGCACGGTGACTTGGCCCCATTTTAGCTGTCTCCCTCCTTTTTGAAATGTTAGCCCCCTTGGCATATTGGTCTCCTAAGAAGCACCCAACTGCTGCAATATGGCATTATAACCTTAAAATGTCGTCTTATGCTTAGTTGCTTAAAATAAGTCAGGCTGTAGCTGAACAGATTATGCTTTGCAGACAAGTTACTGTCATTGTCCCTATGACAGATGGATAAATAGATATAAGAAAGATGCCCCATTACCAAGAGCTCTCAACTCTATTTGCCTTCCTGATTTTCTTTTCTTTTCCTTTCCTTTTTCTTTTCATGCCTTCTGTTATTTTTGGCAGACCAGGCTGCTGAGGGGGAGCTGGAATTAGATGTAAAACTGTGATATACTGTGATATAATTTACATAAGAGCTACATAAGGGCTCCCTTATGTTTATTCACAGGCTTAATCCAAGCTCACATACCTCCACTGTGTTCCAGCCATGAAAATTTGTTTACTATTTCTAAAGGCTAATGAGACCTATTTATGGGTTGCAGGAGTTGGTTTTGACAGAGAGGCTAGTATACGCTGCTCTCTTGTTCATTCACAATCTGTACTACAGCGGAGACGAAAGTTGAGGAGGAGGAAAACCATCTCTGGCATCCCCAGAAGAGTGCAACAAGAAATAGGTGTAGTATAAATATAAATCTTCCGTAGATAGCTTTCTAACCAACTTAAATTGCAGGGATATGAGCTGGTAGCTAGCCTTCCAAAGAAACAAAACCTTGAAAGTGTAAATGCTTGTGGAGTTTGGGAATGACGTGGTTTGTTTTTTTGATTTACTACAGTAAGCAAAGCTATATTACTCCATATGGCCTTGAAGGACCAGGGGCCTTACTGAGTAATATAGATGTACGTGTTCAGCTCTTATTGTGTAAATGTTAATCAGTTCTTTTATTTTTTATTATTTTATTTCTGTTATGAACCCATAGTTATGTGCATAAAAAGTAACTAGATTAAGTGAAAGTTTTTTCTTGTGTGAGGAGAGCTTAAGGTAAAGAACTGACAGATGTTACTAAGCAAAGTGATGATGATCTGTCACAACAGCTGGATAACTCAGACGAGCGGTTGGGTATCCACCTTAGAGACAGCTGCTGGTACCCTACGGGAAGCTTTGCTAAACCTTCCTTTTATTATCACACTCCTCAATTCCTTCCTTTTATTCTTTATTGCCAAGGATATCTGCCTGAAATCTAGCCACTTACCTCACTTTTTGTCACAGGCAAATTAGAAGCAACTCTGTTGAGGGCAAATTCAGTGTAAAATTCTTATTAACCCAAACCAAAACTAACACGGTTGTTATTTCTTAATGTTCATCTGCACCTAAAGGTGGCTCTGGTATCTCAGTCCACTGCCATGAAACTTGATTGGAAGCAGAAGGAATGTGTTTATCATACGGAATAAGCAACCAGAGAAGCTATGAAAAAAAGATCCTGTTTGCCTTGCAAATATTCTTGGTAATAAAGAAGCAGATAATGGAAATTCTGAACAGATAGGTAGTCAAAATAGAATTAATTGTAGAAGCTCATGGAGTGTTTTGTTCAGCAGCCACTCCTGAAAACAGTCTTTAATTAGCTGAAATTGACAAAAACTGAAAGCTTAGTATTTATCCTTAATATTTACTACAGCAAGCTCAGCTTCACATGAGATCACATTGCAGAAATAGGAGAACTAAGATCACATTGCAGGACTAGGAGAATTTCCCTACCTCACCGTTATGAAGTCTGCTTTATATACTCTTTATAGCAAACTGAAATTTGGTCCAATGCTCAGCAAGATTAAAAAATAAAGAATATGGCAGATAATGCTTCTTGGGTTGCTTTGCGGGTTGTCTGGTGGCAGGAAACGTGGAGCTCTCTCCCACTCACCCAGCTTTCCGTGTGTCCTAGATTCAGACGAGTCGCCAGTGGCGAGAGAGCGCAATGTGATTGTGCACGCAAACCCAGACTTCTCTGGCTCCAGCAACAGGAGGTCGGGGACCCGGGACACGGAGTGCCAGACAGAAGAAATCCTGATAGCTGCTCCCTCCCGGCGGCGAATCCGTGCCCAGAGGGGGCAGAGTGTTGTCGCCTCCCTCTCCCACTCCGCTGGCAACATCTTGGTGCTGGCAGACAACGGGGACGCCGTCTTCGCTGCCGCTGTAAGCAACCGCATCCGCTCACGGAGCCTTCCTCGTGAAGGCGCCCGGGCCAGCGAGGGCCATCAGGATGCCACTGCCAAGAGTGCAGGATATGAAGCAGAGCACTTCCTAGCTGGTCAGGAGAGGATCCCGAAAAAGGGGAAGGAAGTCTTGAGCAAGCAAGGTTCGCAGGAGCATCAACCCATTGGTTTAACTTGTTCTCAGCACCTGCACAGCCCCGAGCACAGCATCGGTGAGAGGGGGAGATCACGGCTGTCAAGGATGGTTGATTCAGGCAGCTGTGAGATTTCATCTAACTCAGACACCTTCGGGAGCCCAATTCCCTCTATCTCCACAGCAGGAGTCCTGCTCAGCAGCCACATGGACCAGAAAGATGACCATCAGTCCTCCAGTGGCAACTGGAGCGGGAGCAGCTCCACGTGTCCCTCCCAGACGTCTGAAACCATTCCTCCTGCTGCCTCTCCTCCACTGACGGGCTCTTCGCACTGTGACTCCGAGCTGTCGCTTAACACTGCTCCCAATGCCAATGAGGACTCCAATGTCTTCATCACAGAGCAGTTTGGTGACCACACAGACAAGGTCAGGGGCCACAGGGCGAGCTCCTTCACCTCCACCGTAGCGGATTTACTGGATGACCCCAACAACAGCAACACAAGCGACAGTGAGTGGAACTACTTGCACCATCACCATGATGCCTCCTGTCGCCAGGACTTCAGCCCTGAGCGCCCGAAGGCAGACAGCCTGGGATGCCCCAGCTTCACCAGCATGGCCACCTATGACAGCTTCCTCGAAAAGACTCCCTCTGACAAGGCAGACACTAGCTCACACTTTTCTGTGGATACTGAAGGATACTATACCTCCATGCACTTTGACTGCGGTCTCAAGGGTAATAAAAGTTATATTTGCAACTATGCAGCCCCAGGCTCCGAGAGCGGCCAGACCGGGAGCGTGACTTCCAGCCTGGCTGACTGCGCCTGGCAGGAGTGCGTGAGCCACAGGAGACAGGGACGGCAGAGCATCTCACTGAAGAAACCAAAGGCAAAGCCAGCCCCACCAAAACGCAGCTCGTCTTTGAGGAAATCAGAGAGCAGCACCGACCTTGCTGACAAGAAAGAACCAAAGATCGGTGGCGGGCAGCACGTGTCTCACACTGCCAGGGAGATGAAGCTGCCCCTTGAGTTTTCAAACACACCTTCCCGAGTGGAAGGCCCCAGCCTGCCAGCCAAGCAGGAGCTTCCCTGGGCAAACCAGGGTGACAGTGGGTTAAAGGACGCTCCGTTCGACACCACCGATATCCCCTCCTTTAAAGATGAAGGTGCTGAACAACCTCACTATGCAGACCTCTGGCTTCTGAACGACTTGAAATCCAGCGATCCTTACAGGTCCTTGTCCAATTCAAGCACTGCTACGGGTACTACAGTCATAGAGTGTATCAAGTCACCAGAGAGCTCTGAATCCCAGACATCCCAGTCTGGGTCACGAGCTACTACCCCATCCCTCCCCTCTGTTGATAATGAGTTTAAGCTGGCCTCCCCCGAGAAGCTGGCAGGGTTAGCCTCACCCTCCATCCAGCCAGTCGGAGACACCCACCTCTTCTTTTCCTACAGCTTTCTTTTCGGGACCCTTGTCTCCAGGGGGGAGCAAGAGGAAGCCGAAAGTACCAGAGAGGAAGTCATCGCTGCAGCAGCCGCTCTCAAAAGATGGCACCGCCTCGGTGAGCAAAGACCTCGAACTTCCAATTATACCTCCTACTCACCTCGACCTAAGTGCTCTTCACAATGTCTTGAGCAAGCCCTTCGCTCACAGGCACCAGCTGCATACCTTCAGCCACAGCAAGCAGAGTGCCGTCGGGGAAGCCCTGCAGCCCAACCCTCCCTCTGCCCTCGCCATCACGCCCTCCGTTCTCAAGTCTGTCCACCTCCGCGCAGTCAACAAGTCTGAAGGGGTGAAACAGAAAGGCAGCACCCCAGACTTGCTCTGCATACAGGAGACCACCTTGATGGCAGCCGATGTTTCTCCAGGCAAAATGAGGCCACTCTTAGCTAAGAAACCCGTATCACGCCAGTACTCTACAGATGAGGCCCTAATGCTGTACATTGACACTTCCCCAGCAGAAGCAGGCCCTGGAAAGCCACCTTTAGAGAAAAGCTCCTCTTTCAGTGGGCAGAATAGCTGTGAGCAAGATGCGGTAACTTCAGCAAGCATGGGTCTGGTTGAAATCAAACCTGAGAAGGACCAAGTGCACTTGGCCACTGAGCACTTAGCAGAAAGCACTCTGGATCAGACGTGTACCATCTCCATGGATACGTTTCAGAAGGGCTCAGCTGTCCCTACAGGTGATGATGAAGCAAAGAAACCTGTCCAGGGAGCAGAAACAGCATGTGACCTTCAGCAAGTGCAGGCTCAGCAAGAGATCTCTGCAGGCAATGAGGGGAGGCTGGAAGCTGGGCCTGTGGGTGAAAGCCCAGCTCAGGCTGAGGGACCGACCATCAGCTATCAGTTTAAGCACCAACCCGATGTAAGCCACCATGTGCCTGGGAATATCGGCTATGAAGCAGAGATGGCAGCAGTAGATTCACTCAGTGAAGTGGGTTGCAAGCAGGAAAATGATATTGCATCAGGTATCTCAACCAAAAGTGCCTCTGATGACGGCAGGGCAGATGATACAGTGGGCAGCACAGACAAGCCTTCGCTGAAAGGTCAGTTGTGAACTCTTTCTGTGTCATAACAAATCATGTGGCTTTGGACGTGATTGGTAGTCATAAAGCAGGCTGGAGTTGTACACCAGCTTGCCTCTGTGGGTTTAAGCACAGAGCCCCCCATGTCAGCTGGCCAGCCAACCCAAATATATTTACAATTTTTCAGTGTATTTAGACCATATTTCTCTGATATTTATTTCCTCATTTGTGCTGCATTTCAGCTGAAAAGAGAAAAGGGAGGAGTATTGACCCTGGGTACAGGGGAGCCTTATTATCACAGCTGTGCAGTAAATGGGAGATCCTGTGTTCAGTGCCTAGCAGTGCCCCTTTATGGGCTCCAATATGCAATATACACACAACGTTCAAGATTAGAGGGTAAAGTCTGTATGGTGGTATCAGCCATGCAATTGTGAATGGAGCTGTTGCCTTGCATTGGTGATGCTGTTATGAAGCACAGTGGGGTCTGACTCATAGCATGGCTTCTTTCCTCCTTTAAGAGTCTTCTCCAAGCGATGAGTCCATCATGTCTCCACTGAGCGAGGAGTCACAGGCTGACGCTGAGGATGTCTTTGTGTCTCCAAACAAACCCCGCACTACCGAGGACCTGTTTGCAGTCATTCACAGGTGACTTAACCTTGTGGCAATGGGAAATGGTAACCTGCAGCCCTGCACATTTGCCCACTAATGATAGCTGCAGGATGGTTATTCCATGGTTAAGTCTCGTCCTGGAACTACCTCATTTAGTTTATTCAGTTTTGTTTTCTAAAAGGCTGTTTTTAACAGATACTTTATTATGGTCTGGTGTGCAGTCTGAATGTCTTCATGCCATGTGTAGGATATTTTGCAGATAACAGCATCAGGCTGTTCTCTCTAACAGACATGCATATCTTCAAAGGAAACTACCTGCAGTGGCTCCTGCCTTCTGCCCACCAGCTCTGTTCTGGTGAGTTGTTGCAGAAAGAACGATGAAAAGGCATCTCTTCAATTTTAGAGTATTTTGTATTCAGCTGACATTTGTGATCACAACTGAAATTAAAGATTTCTGATATTGAACAGGTTACACTGAGTATTATTATTTTTACCTAAATCTCCAAATGCATTACTGTCTTTACAAAGAGCTAGTTGTGCATACATTGTTTTGGGAGAGCTGACTGATGTTGAGAGGGACTCTGTGGCTCCGTGCCTCATTCATTATACAAGAGCTATCACAGCTTAAAGTGCCATCAGTCACTGCTAGCCTCTGATAGTTGACAGAGGGATTACAAGAACTCTAGCTAATATGAAAGCACAGTCAATCGGTAAAACTCCAGACCAG
>NW_008692874.1:0-10016 GCF_000695815.1 Acanthisitta chloris | reverse complement strand
GCCAAAAAGGCCAACACATCCAACGAGGAGTTTAAACTGTTGCTCCTCAAAAGGGCCAGCCGATCTGATTCCAGCTACAGGATGTCCGCCACGGAAATTCTGAAAAGTCCTATTTTGCCCAAGTCTCCTGGAGAGATGACAGCAGATGCCCTTCAAAACATGGAAGAGTCTCCTTCTGTGACGAGCCCTGATGCGTTGTCCCCACTGTCCCCCTGCTCCCCCAGGGTCAATGCGGAAGGATTCTCCTCCAAGAACTTTCCCATGTCAGCATCTTCAAGAGTGGGGCGCTCCCGGGCACCGCCCGCCGCCAGCAGCAGCCGGTACAGCGTGCGCTGCAGGCTGTACAACACACCCATGCAGGCCATCTCTGAAGGAGAGACCGAGAACTCGGACGGCAGCCCCCACGACGATCGGTCTTCTCAGAGCTCCACGTAGGCTGCATGACTGCCAGCACCACTTGGCCTCTGTACGGATGTCACCATAACAGGCCAATGCTGTAGCAATCAAAAAAAAAAAAAAGGAAAAGAGAAAAATTGCAGGGCAATATCAATGCTTAGATGTATTTTCCATTCGTAAGACGCCGGGGAAACGAGGACTACAGCTGTAGCTATTTATTACATTACATTTTCTAAAAGGAGGAAGATATGCTATGTCTGTTCTGTTTTCTTTTGGCTTCATTTGGCTTATCCCACTCTCATTTCCATCGTCACTGTAGATTTCAAGACTATACACTTCCCATAGAGTTAAAAGTGACTTTGGGTTGGTTTTTTTCCCAGAAGCTGCCCATCTAAAAACAAATCCCTCACTGTAGTGCTTCCCTAGGGACAAAAAAAAAAAAAAGAAAATGCTCTTGAGAATTGGTATTTTTCTACACTAAAATGAGCCGAAACAAAATTTAGAAGAAATTAACAAAACATATGTAAATATCATATTTTTGATAAAAATTTGTAAATAGAACTATCAAAAAGTGGACGTGGCAAACAATTTACTGCATAACAACTTTGTTTATAGAAGACAAAAGAAGTCAACTGTAATAACTGTATTCTGTGAATACCATTTTCATATCAAACATAAAAAATCCACAAGGCCACCAATTACCACTTTCAGTGTGACAAGCCTGAAGGATGACATTGAGCTTAGCTAAGGAAATGGAAAGGCTGACTGTGAGAGGATTAAAGTAACCATTTGTCTTTCTAAGGCAGCTCCAAAGAAGCTAACTGGAAAGCGCAGCTGGGAGGGTTACCATGAAGATCAGTGGGGAAGGCGAGTGTGTTTCCGACAGAACAAAGCTGTGTCTGATGCAAAGCCCCAAAGGGTCCCATCCCACAGCCTCCCCTGGGCCTTTATTCTTGCAGGGATCACTTCAGAGAGAATAGATGTGAGAGGAAATAGTCCTTAACTTTCATATTCCTATTAGGCTATTGGGATACATAACACGGTCATAACCTGGTAACTATAACCTTTAAACACGATTAGTTTCTGGTTCGTAAAGGAAACAAATTATAAGCATGCAAGAAGCGCTTTCGATTAATCAGTAAATATCTGCAATGAGTTTTCAGTGAAGCTTTCTCTTTGTGCTGATGAGATTCATGCTACCTAAATATTTACAAAAATGACACTGTGAAAACTTAGCTGGGAAATAGGTATGTGTATGCATTATTTATATTCATTGCTGAGCTGGGAAGGGGAAAGCTCCAGTTCATGGTGCCAGCCACGTACAGTAGGGATCTTGTCTGGGTTTACCAGAAGCACAGAACAGGGTGGGGGACTGGGGTGGGGTGGGAAAGGAGACAAATCAAAGTAGTTGTTTGATACAAATGAAGGCAGGGAGATAAAAGCTGAATTACTTGAAGTTACTTGAATATTCCCATCTTAAAACTGCAAGAACCCATATAGTCTTAATTTTTAAACAGAATAAAACCAACAGGCCTGATTCTCCTTTGGGCCACTACAATTTCCACTGATGTAGCCCCACACATGCTACTCAGAGGACAAGGCCCTCTTCATCCAAAACTATTGGTGTTGGTTGCTGTAGGATAGGGTTTGGAATAGAGGAAAGGTTAGTGCAAAGAAAACAGTGTGAGGAGGAATGGGTTGTGCAGTAGGACAGGTCAAGTAGGATGGCAGAAAGAGCATGCTTTGGTACTAAAGAAATCAGCTAAAAGCTGGCTTTAAGCATACATAAATGATAGGGAAACAGGATGTGTGAAATAGTTTTTACTGGGGTTTTTAGGATTTTTTTTAACCATGTAATGCATAAAGCTGAGAATTTTTAAAAGTGGGCAGACCATGTTTTAAAGAAGAAGGTTCTAACTAAAACTGTTAGAATTTTAAAGAGTCAAACCAAATCAGAACAGTTTAACAAATCTCAAATGTTATTCCCCATAAGGTCCACATCTGATTTTGTCTAGTGCTTACCGCAAGTGATATATTATTCAGGGTTTCCTACTGTCCTCCTGTGTAGCCTGGTTGCATTTGGGTCGTGAAGTAGAGTCACTGTGCATGTGGTACGTGTGTTGGGATGAGGGTGGTCCATCAGCTGAAGGGCTGCAAAATTGTCTACAATCGTTTTTTAAAAGGTAATGGGAGGAAGGTTTTGGAAACAAAAGGCTAATCACATTAGTAGCTTAGTTAAGAAAATAAGTCTGAATACAAGTGAAGTGAATGAATGAGAATGTTTCTAAGAGGAAATGTTTAGCATATAATAAACCACACTCTGAGAATACAAGTAAAGGAAGTTTAGATACTGGGCAGAAGATCCTTATTGTCATCTTCAGTCATTTTGCAAAAATATTTTGCCAGGAGCACTTTTACAACATGTTTAATAGTCCTGAGTTAAATAGTCATTCAAAACTGTAAACTGACTGATGATACCACTTTTTATTACCAATCAATAATTTCATAGAGACCCTAAATAAATATTCGTACACTCATTTTTATTTTTACCAGAATGGTGATGCAGTACTTCACATACAAAACGGACACAGGACAATCCCATTAAAATATAGTCTTCTGTGCTTTAATTTCCTAGTTTATTTTTAGCACATTGAAACCCAAGTAGAGAGATTCTAAATCCACTATGAAGAAAAGAGTTCGCAGCAAACGTGGGAGTCAGAGGAAGATGCACAGTGGGATCCCTGCAGCACTGCAGACATGCCATTAAGGCACCAGAGGACAAGCCATAGAGCAAAGGGAACATCACTCACCTCTTGAGACAGGGTACAGTACATGCATCAGGTAACTTCTGAACCGTCATTTCAACCTACTGTTCCGTTGCTTGCACTGATGTTATGAAAATGATTTCTTAGGTTATACAGCTGTGTTCTGAAAAATAACATTTCCCCCTTTTCTCCTTTGTTTCTTTTTTTTCCTTTCATCTTTTTTTTATTTTTGTTGTTGTTGTTGTTATGGCAGCATAGAGGGCATGGGATAGTTGTAGCAAATAAAGCATATGTTTGCTTTTGCCAAAGGTCAGTGATTGAGTGCATTTGCTGCAATGGTGGCAGATAGAGAAATACTGTAGGTTATGACTTAAAGAATAAAAAAAAAATTAAGAAGGTTACAGTGTAACTATTTTGGTACTAGCACCAGTTCATGCTGGCAGAAAAGACAATGGTTTATGGACTTGCATCCATTTTGTATTTTTGTAATATTTGTAAATATGAACTTTTTAAATTGTTGCAAATACGGTTTCTTTTGTAAAATGTTTTCAAAGTTTACATTAAATCCAAGCCTTTGTATATTTTAGAGCTGTGCAACACTTTAAGTCTTGTATTTATTTTTAGTAAAAACGGTGACAGTTTCATTGTGAACCCCTCTCAAAAAATGTGTTGGAAAAGTTTGATTACCTAGAAAGTGTGTATAGAAACTGCAAATAAACGTGACTGCAATTAAATCACACCTTCTCTTTACTTTCCTGTAATGAGATGTGAAGTCTAATCTACAGACTACAAGTATGCTATTTCCAAAGGTCACTCTCAGTGCATTACACATTTCAAACCCATTTAATCATCTTTTCTACTTTAATTTTTTCATAAATGGAATAAGGGAAAATGTATATCCAAACTGTCATTGACTTTAAGTAGAATTTTGCCCACTAGTACAATTTTGCCAGAATAAAAGACTTCCCCATGTATTTCAAAGAAAGATTTGCCCTGTGTCTTTTACAGGTAAGAAAAAGCTAAGAGAAAGCAAGCTGGGATGAAAAATAGTGGAAAGACCACTACTTTATCTTCAGCTGGAAAAGCAAACAAATTGCAGCACTTCAGACTTAACCCACAGAGAATCCAGTGAGTGAACCTTATCAGATAAAGCAAGCCTTGGGCAAAAGACAGGCCATAAATTATGAACACAAACTTGGAAGTGCAAACACTACCTTATTTGAAAATGGTTCAGTTATCACGAGGCTGAGAAGTCAGGACATGGAAGCTAAGTGTTTAAACAACAGGCCCTGCATGTCTCTTTGAAAATGAATGGAGATGAAAATGCACATCATGAAACTTTGGTTTCAGCTGTTGTCTTGTCAGTAGCCTTGCAACACTGTATTTGGTATTTAAAAAATGCATTTGAAAAAAAAAAGCTGAAACATGCAGGTCTGATGCCCCGGAGAGTAGAAATAAAACAGCTTTGGAGAATGCTGCTGGGCTATCTGCAAGGGTGTGAGAATTGGCCAATGCGTGTAGTAGCCTTAGAATACTCTCCAAGTGGGAATCAGTTTGCCTAACGTTTGTTTTAACCAAATGGTCAAGTACTTAATGATAATGTAGATCATTTCTTGTTGTCTTGTATGCCTTTCCCAATCCAGAAATAGAGGTAAGCAAGATCTGCAGGAGGAGCTTAGCCTTTAGAGGCAGGCACAAGCTAGTTTTCCTCTGCTCACTGTACACCTGTATATTTTTTTCATGCTCAATGGAAGATAAGATTAAAAATTAGACTGCATAAAATATACCCAGTGCTTTTTTTATATATACAAGGTGTCAGGTCCTGGACCACCTGCTTTGGGATAGTTGCAAAATATCAGGTCCCTAGAGGGCAGTCCTGGACCACTTACTCTGTGGTAGCTTCAGGATACTCTTGGTCTGAATTAAGATGAAACAATGGCAAAAGACCAGTTAGAAAATTTTATTTGTGGCAGCAATGATTTAAACCTTACAATAGGTTGAACGGCCTGTGGCAGCAACAAATTAAGCATTTCTGAATGGCGCGTGGCAAACAGCAATTTCTGAACAGCCTGTAGGTTGAACTTTTTTGAACAGCACATAGCAACAAGAATTCTGAACAGCCTACAGACTGAACTTATCAGGAGAGAAAGAAAGGAAGAAGGAAAGACAGGAAAACAGAGGTCGAGAAAAAAGATCCGTGTCAGCACTCAGGGTTCCAGCATCATCTCTGGCCCAGTTCCTCCGATGATGGGTGTACAGATGGTGGGTGCACAAACAGCCCCTCTCAGCTGTGCCATTTATAGACTAGTCCTTGCGCATGCACATTTTGTTATTCTCAAAGTTTTCAGGAGGGGGTTGGCAAGCCTCATGCTTTCAGTACTGCTTCCTGTCAGAGACACAAGTGCAATGCTGTGTCAAATTTGTTTTTAGAGATACTTAACCAATATAAGGACGCTGGTCCCAGAAAAGGGCTCCCCAGGTCCTCTTTACTAACCACAAACCACACCTTGGCATGGTAACATTCCTTTTCTCTTCTGTCAAGTGTTTGAGACATTAACACTCTTAGGTTTGCATTAACTCTTTCAAGTTTCCAGTCTCTCACACCACACTGTGGCTCAGTCAGTCAGTCAGTCAAATCTCATTCCTGTAGAGCTCATCTTCTAGAGTAGTGATCTGTTCATATCAAACAAAGTGTGAATGAAGAGAAGAAGCTGAAAAGAGTAAGTGATTAATCATACATCAACATATATACAGAATAAAAAAGAAAACTATTAAAAGGATGGGATTATCCACTGAATATAAATATGATGGTCTTTCCCATGAGCCTCGGTGGCTGTCCCTGATAGTCAGAGGGCTTGATTGAATCCTTGCCTTCCCCTTTCCCTGACCATATGAGGGTTCAGGAGAGAAGGCAATGAGTTTGTAACATCCATTCTTTTCCCATCTCCTACTGACCTTTGCCACAGCCTCTGGAAGTCATCCAGGCCACCCTGCATTGTGTAGTTTCAGGGCAGGTTTCAGTAGCCCATACGTTCTTTCTACTATCCTGTTAGCTTGGGGATAGTAGGAGCTTTGAAATAATCATTGAATACCCTCATCTTTTGCCCATTCTTGGGCCATACCAGCAGTAAAGTGACAACTGTTGCCATATTGGAAAGACTCGGGTTTAGACAAGTAACAACCATCACTTCAGCACTTTTACCATGCTTTCTCCACTAGGCCATGCTACTGCTTCAGCCTGAATGAGACCTGAAACTTCTTCCAACCTGACCAACACATTGTTTTCCTTCTGATTTCTTGAAAGGACCTATACAATCTATAGCCCTGTTACCTCTCAGATAAAGTGGAAGGTCTCGTAGGAGATGGTGAACAAGACATGCACTGCACAGTTCACAAGTGACTGGCCACCCTCAACTCCCACCTTCTCTAAAGAGATCTTTAACTCCTGAATGGCCACGTTTAACATGTGACCACTCTAGCAAAGCTTCCCATTTTCTTCCTCCTCTCCTGCTGTTACCATCACCGCCACACAAATTAAGGAATCCACCTGGTTATTAAAGCAGTGAGCTGGATTGTTTCCTTTCTGGTAGGCTGCAACCCGTCCCACCAAGCCAGGCTTATGTTTAACAGTGGCCAAAATCTCTTCCCATTTATCCTTTTGCCACACTCCATTAACTTCCCACTGGCTCTGTTCCCAAAAGAGAAGCCATTCAGTACATTCTCTAAGCTCTGCGCAGGAATTCAGTGGGAGTCTAACGGGTGCTTATCCTCTGCCTCTCTATGGCGCTCCATGCCCTGCTGGCCCTTAGTATATTTTCCCTTTCTAATGATTCTGCCAAGGTGGTCAGCAGTCTGTGATTACTTACCCACTTGGCAGATAGCTGATAGAAAAGACTCTGTGCCTGCTCTGTGTAACACAGATACAGTCTAGGAAGCAAGGGATCCTCACCAGATATGGGTCTGATCACCAGATTTCTACAGGCACTTGCTTGACAGACTTTGTTTTCCATAGACCTATTTTTGGTTGTATGAATTATGTTTACCTCCTTTAATTTCCTACTCGGTAACAGAAGTGTGTATTAACTGTTCCGATATTTTCCTGGAATTAAAGTCAGACTGCGAGGTTTTTAATTACTCAGCTTGTCACATTTGTATTTTTGCCTACTGGCATATTAGCATTCTTCAGAAACTTTTCTAGTGACCAACATTATTGGTCATAATAATCCTTCAATGCATTCTCCTAACTTCTCGAATGCAAGATATCCAGCTCTGCTGACTGAAGATATCTGTCTTTAAGTACCCCAGTATGAATGGAAGAGAGGTTTCACACCATGTCACCTGTAATCCTCAAAGGGAATACTGAGGTAATGTATTCATGAGGAATCCAACACAGGCTCAAGGTCAGGACAACACATACAGACTTTCCCACTTGATTCACTTGCATTGCCATTTAAACTTCCTCAGAGTTGGAAAATCAGAAAACACCACTCTGAATGTTAAGAGAAATTTAACAGCATTCTCAGCAAAGTTTGTCAGAAATTTCAGCACTCTCAGTGCAGTTTATTGTTTTCTTAGAAGATAAAATAAAAAGCTGTGCAAAACAGTGACAGCAATGACACACCATGGAAAGGAAGGGTAACTTTTGCGACTTTCCCTCTAAACAGGCAACTGTCAATTTTGTTTGATTTTTTTTTTAACAGAAAGTTATTAAGATCTGACATGAATTCTTACTACTGCCATTTCACAAAAAGGCTGCAAACCATGAGCTCTTCCTGAAGAAACAACTGCCCCTGCAGCTCCCTTTTTAATTCACTGGCATCTTCAGCTGGGGTGAGAGGAGAAGCACAGCTTGCTCCCTCAGTCCCGAAAGAACAACAACAAAGGCCAGTGAAAAGCCATTTCCTGATCAAGTCATAGGTTAGTTCAGACTGTTCATCCGTGTCACAGCAACATTCTCCATTCCTAGCAGTGTGATACTAACAAGGCAAAAAAATAAGCCTTTTGCTAATGGCACCTGAACAATAGTAAGAGCCTTGCTTTCTAGTAATGATTTTGCAACAATTTGGTTTAACATGAGGCTGCTTTCTTTTTCTGTTGCTGTGCTGGTTTGAAAGCAAACCGGTGAGAGACTCTGAGTCAGAAGTACAATTTAATATGAAACACAAAAAAAACCAAAACCAAATATAACAGTACAAATTAACAACCCAAAAGAAAGAAACCACTGACAGTCAGCAAGTAACCCGACACCCTGTCAGTCAGGGCGTTGATAGCAGTCCGATTGAATGGGGGTTGCAGTCCTCCTGGAGTGATGAGTCGGTCGGAGCAGTGGTCCCGCAGACCCGGCCCTCTCCCCAAGGTTTCAGCAGCAGCCCCTTGTCCTCTGGAGATCCAGCAGGTAAAAAAGGATGCCTGTGCTGGTTCAAATCCCAGCTTTTATCTCTGTGGGAATGCTCAGCTTCCCCTCACCCCCTGAGGTGAGGCATTTCACAAAGGGCCGATGTAACTCCATGCAGCCTGAGTCCCAGACAGCCCATTAAACAGAGATAGCCCCTGGGACATTAGGGAGATAACGATCACTGCCCCACTTGCTTTAATCCTTGTGGAGACGACAATAGAATACATACCATTGGCTACCCCCACACTGCAACCCAGGACAGTTGCTCAAAAAACATATATCTACAAAACAAGCAATCACCTAATGAGTTTCCTGCGGAAATTCACACTGTAGTTTTCACTGAGATACTTAAGTAACACTGGACCTGTGGCTTGACCAGTCTGTAAGAACTCACTTTGAATTGCAAACCTCCAAAGCTGAAAAAATAAATCATCAGATAAAAAAACATTTTTAGGAGTAAAGGACATTCAAAATCTGTAGCAACATGGCATTCAATTCCTAAGCAGTTAAGTGATATATTAAAAAAGCTGGCACAGAACTATTACATCACTACTAGTATTTAGTGTTCATCCTTTAATGTCCTCCTTTTAGAAAGTATCTCCTTTTGGAATTCATTAAAGGCTTACTCAGCAGCAGTCAGACAGCCCTTACATAGTTTCTTCATTATGGGTAATGAAAACAAATGGGTTTATGACCATTTAAGAACAGTAGGGCCTCAAAAATTAATCCTTTAGACTGAGCTTCACACATTACTGTTTTCTTGGGTTTGGTAGATAATTTAAGAGCTGAGCCAAAGTAAAGTGAATGAAATACAGACCATACTCTCTAAGTACCAATACCAAACCATATTATCCTAATACTGCAATCTGTTTCTGTGCATTTCACTTTGCCAAGCCAGCTGTACCGTCAAATAATCCTGGTAATGTAAATTTAAGATATAATTTCTGTTACTTTCATCAATGCACAAAACAAGTTTTGGGCTCCAAGTTTTGGGCTCCATGAAGTAACTGGGCTCCAGTGTATAACTAGCATTAGTCCACAATTTCACATGTCCTTTGAAATGTCCCACACTACAAAATACCAAGTTCAAACACAAAATGAAGACATGACAGAAACAATGTGTTGGTGTGGCAAGAGAACCAGGCATTACTCCTCGCTGACACTGGGGCCGTGGATGGCACACACCACAGGCTCTGCAGTTTGAAAACCTTTGAGGTTGAGTAGGTTGAGTGACCTGAAGTCACCCACGGCTCTGCCCTCCCGCAGAGCATCGGGAGCAGCTCGGCAGCCCTCTGTCCGCCGGGGGACGGAGAAACCTGCATGAAACCGAGCGTGCTCTCCTCGGCCCGGCCACGCCGAGCAGGGAGCACGGCAGCACCACAGAGCAGTGTGAGCACAAAGAAATCTCTAACGCGAGAGCCAGCGCCGTGCAGCGCCTGCGGGCACGGGCTAGCGAGCAG